>NW_012267241.1:3855356-3865439 GCF_000151885.1 Dipodomys ordii
AAAAAAAAAAAAAAATATATATATATATATATATATATATTTATATAAGTATATTAAACTTGTAATATACTTAATCCTATTTTCTATATTTTAATAAAAATACACAAATATATATTTATCACAAAGTGACCGACATTTTCAAATCTGATGAAATTCCAGACAAATGGCCAAAAAACATGCTTCTAGAATAGGCAAATTCATAGTACCAGTTATCAGTTATCAGGAGTTACAAAAAGGAATAGTGAGCAACTGTTCATGGGGATATAGTTGCTTTTAGGGTTAATAAAACTATGAAATTATACTGTGATGATATGTATACAACTCTGTGAAATGTACACTTTCCAAGAGTGAATTCTATAAATTCATTCATAATATACATACTATAAAATTATTAAATTATATTTCAACAAAACTATTACTAAAATGGTATATATTTACATTAAAATTTGACAGTTTACATAATGCTAGATAAACTATAGACATGACTAGGAGAATTTTACTTACTTCAAAGTCTAATCTGATTTTCTTTACCTTGGCAAGACGGCTCATTTGATCTTCTGAGAGAGTACTGCTTGTTCTTCCAGGAGTTTTTGTAGGCTCTGATCCATCTGCTTCTACATTGGGCCAGACTTTCAAGTCATGCATTCCTTGGCGAAACATTCTTCCAAAAAAAGGATGTTTAGGGTAGAAGTAAATTAATGCAGTTTGTTGTAGGAAATTTTACATTCCTCAAAACAGTAATTCTACTAAAAGAAATACATGTCTCCAGTCATGATTTTAGCCCCCAGTTGACTGTACTGAAACAACCTAAGCAACTATATTCCATTTAGAAGTTTTTCTTGTGCCATTCTTTTCTCTTCTGAGTAAGCAGAACTGCTACAGAGAAGTCTTCATGTACATTAGAAGTAAAAAATCAGTAATAGAAAACATACATCCATCACCTAACAGAATGTCACATTTTCAAGCCCCACAACCGACAAAAAACAAAACAAAACAGAATGTCACATTTACCATGACTAAATCAAAACTGGATATTTTCTATATTCAATAAATAAATAAATCTTGAGTTTGAATTTCAGCTATTCTATCTATTTATTTCAGAAGTGACCTTGGATAAATTAATGTTACGCCGGGCGCTGGTGGCTCACGCCTGTAATCCTAGCTACTCAGGAGGCTGAGATCTGAGGATCACGGTTCAAAGCCAGCCCGGGCAGGAGAGACTGTGAGACTTCTATCTCCAATAAACCACCAGAAAACCGGAAGTGGCGCTGTAGCTCAAGTGGTAGAGCGCTCGCCTTGAGCTGAAGAGCTGAGGGACAGCACTCAGGCCAAGTTCAAGCCCCACGACCGACAAAAAAAAAAAAAAAAATTAATGTTACTTCCCAGAACCCATTTTCTCTTGTATAAATAGGATTAATAAAGAGTATTTGTATTTCACAAGATTTCAGAAAAATTAAATCATTTCAATTAGTAATCAATATTTGAATAAAAATTCAATTACATATACTTGAATGAATATTCATTAGAATAAAATGTAAATATAAGATACTATTATGTTTTTTCACTATACAGGTCGATTTTTCTCCTGTCTTCTTTTCCATAAGAAAGTTATTGCAGAACCAGGCACCAGTGGCTCATGCTTGTAATCCAAACTACTCAGAGGGCTGAAGTCTGAGGACTGCAGTTCAAAGTAGCCCAGACAGTCAAGTCCATAAGACTATTATTTCAAACTAACCACAACAAAAAAAAGTAGTGGAGGTATGGCTCAAGTGGTAAAATGACAGCACTGAGGGAAAAAGAAAGAGAAAGAGGCACTGAGCTTAAGCTCCAATACTGGCACAAAACCAAAACAAACAAAAAGTACATATGCCTACAAGTCAGAAATTTAGTACATGGTCAGGACTCAGCCTCAATGTGGTGACTGTTTTAGAGTGAAAGAATAGGTCACTTTGATTGTCAGAATGCCTTGGAAAGGGTACCAAGAAGATAAAGGGCAAAGGTTGAATTAAACTCAAACAGAATTTTATATAATGATTTTTTTTAAGTTTGGAACTGTAGAAAAGTTGTCATGTTTATCTCTATTGGAAGCTGGAAGATGGGGATGACTGCCTTTTAGCGGTTTTCATTTTACAAATATTTTTGAGTAAGGCCTTTCAAACAATATCAGTTCTACTCAAACACCATCTCTGCAGATGCTGAAAGAACACATTTCCAACTACGATGGCAACAGGCTACCAGTGTGTACCACAGAATATGAAAGCATTTCCACAAGTCCATATTTGGGATTTTTTAAAAATAAGATAGTGATACATTTTGGGTATATGAATTACTTGTTACTCTTTACAAAATTGTCTACTTAGTTGTAAAAGATAAATATAAATGTTTAATCATAATTACAATGTTCTGACTAACAAAAAACTTATTCATATATTTGCCTGGGGTTATCAAGATTTTCATTTCATTGAGTAAAGGGTATACATAGGTAAGGATGCAATAAACAGACTGGAAACTATAAAGATTCCTGCATGTACATGAGGCACACGAAGATTCGGGTCCTTATCTATTCTAAGGTCTCTGAAGTTGACAACAAAGCAAAGTTTCTAGCAACCACATTTTAAAGTCTATCTTAAGCAGGGCGCCAGTGGCTCATGTCTATAGTCCTAGCTACTCAGGAGGCTCAGATCTGAGGATCCTGGTTCAAAGCCAGCCTGGGCTGGAAAGTCCATGAGACAGTTATGTTCAATTAACCACCAGAAAACCACAAGTGGCGCTGTGGCTCAAGTGGTAGAGTGCTTACCTTGAGCTAAAGAGCTGAGTGACAACGCCCAGGCAGAGTTTAAGCCCATGGCTGAAAAAAAAAAAAAAAAAAAAAAAAAAGTTTATCTCATAAGCCTAATTTCTAAGATATGTAGTAATAGGTTGTAGAAAAGCAAAATCCTTAATTTTATATTAAACATTTTTCAAAAAAGGTACATCACAGGGGCTGGGAAGGTGGCTCACTGGTAGAGAGTGTGCTTGACTTGCATGCATGAAACCCTAGATTCAATTCTTCAGCACTGTGGCTCAACGGTAAAGAGCTAGCCTTGAGCTGAAGAGCTGAGGGACAGCGCCCAGGCCCAGAGTTGAGGCCCCATGACTGACAAAAACCTATCTTTAATAGTTATTTCTGTTCCCTTTCAAGTAGATAGATTCAACATGCAGCAGACCTCTTAGAACAGTCTCTAGGGAACTATTACAATGAGGAAGTAACACTATTTTAAATGAACACCTTTAAATAAATGTACCTTTAGAAATAACAACAGGCTTCCCTTCCTTTTCTCTACCTTTTCACCCCCTAATGAACACTGTAGCGGAATTTAATTCAAAAATAAGTCCATTTGGCAGGAAGTCAGTCTACTAAATTATTTAAGTGCCTTGGGATAGATCTGGAGAAGAGATTTAAGGACAGAAGACATGAAGGGTAGGAATCACACCAAGTGACTCCTTGACAATGAAGTGAACATATAAGTTTCTTTTGATACTAATAGAACCTTGAAGAGAGTTACACAGCCTCCAGGTGGCAAGAAAGCACCATATCCACTTGGGAAATTAAGCCAGACAAGTCAGAAAAAACAGTACAACAGGCCCTCCTTCAACTCCAGCTGCTCCAACTTGCAATGCCAATCTGCTATAGCAGCAACTGACTTGACTTCAGAATTCACATTTGGAAACAAAATATCTGCATGAACAATCTGCCATTTACCTATGGTTCTTAGCCAATTCAAACTAATGGCCAATCTATTTTTAAGCTACTAGAAATTTCACATGCTAGATATTCAAATTAAGGACAGTAAGTTATTCTAGCCTTATTCTAACATATCAGCCTTTCAATTATTAATTAGGCTCCTGAAAGAAGTTTTGCTTCACCCTGACTCACATATATAAAACAGGTATTAGCAACAGCAAGTGCTGTTAGTCCTATGACTACCAATAGTAATAAAAGCCACTTTACAAGCTATCAAGTGCATAGCAAGACCTCTTAGGAAAAAGATGAGGGCAACTGGTACCATTTCATTGCATAAGAAACACCTGAAGAAATTATGGTCTCCAGCAATATTTCTCTAAGTCATGATAGTTGTGGTGGCACATGAAGTGAGGCTTCCTACAGAGACTACCCAAAGGATCAGGATGTTTTGTCCCCCTAGCTGTTTTATTCCCTGGATAGAGAAGTAGCTGGCATTCAGAGGAAAGTAGATGTCTTAAAGATGCTACAGCACCTAAATGCCCTAAAGATCATACTATTGTACCAGAAATCTGGGTGCAGCCAGGCTTGACAACTGGGTTTTCAGGCCAAGCCAGATCCCTGTTCAAAGGGCATACAATGTACAGAAAAATTATGTAGAATTCTTGTAGAAGTGTAAAAGTGATGAGTAAGTAAGTAGCTCAAGTCTGAGTCACCTGTTCAAAGAGATGTGTTCACAGAATCAGTCTTATGCTGTAATCCATTTACTTATATCTAAAATGCATTAAGGATATGAAGAAATAGCATTAACTTCCAAAAAGAAATGTACTCTACCTGACTCTGTACATCACCTTTAGAACAATTTTTCAAGATGGGGCAAAAGCAACAGCATTAATTATTTTCCAGTTATAGTTAAGAAAAGACATGACTTTCCAAGATTGAAAGCCTTAGTTAATGGCAATTTTAACTCATCTGATCATTGCGACTGCTTTTATGGAAAGCTTTGGGGTTCAATTACTTTTTTTAAATAGAGTAAATACTACTAATTTATTTTGACAAATTTGTCCTGTAAGAGACATTCTCAGCTTTATTTGAATGGGAAGTTAGAAATTTTTTCTTTTATTTGGATATACGTAGAATTACAAATAAACTGTAGCAAGGGAAGGAATAAATGTAAAAGAAAATTGAACAGAATTATACTATAAGTCACACAGACAACTATGAAAGAAGTTAAGCATAAGGCCCGCAATTTAAATACCAGCACTGGCACAGAATAGAAAACAAAGTAAAATATTTGAGTATTTATTATTATTACTTCATTTTATAGATAAAAACTGAAATATAAGATTAACTTGTTTAAAGGTACACAGATATTAAGGAAAGAAACTAGAATTTGAAGAAAAGTAATCTATTTCTACAACCTGCCTTCCTTAACACTATATTATGTACTATGTTGCCTCTCTTAGACTCTGTAGCTGGTGAAGTGAGTAAGCAGTTTACTTTCAAACAGACGGGAAAAAAATAGCTTATGTTATAAACAGTTTTGGGATTTATATAATTATATGCCATATGTTTTTTGTTTTAAGCTGATTAGTAATGACACTTACAAAATTAATTCTATACTAATCAATATAAAATGTAAAGGAAAAAAGCATCACAGAAGCAATCCTTTAAATAAATAACTTAAACAGGAAGGACTTACTAAGTTCAAATTTACAGGCAAAAAGAAAAACCCTGATATATTCAACACAGTAATTTAAGACCCAAAACCTAAGACTCCTTATGTAGCAACAAGAAAATTACCACCCAAAAGAGGCAGGAATGGTGTGGTATGTGAATTGTATCACTATAAAAAGGAGGCTACTTATAGATGCATAATCACAATCATCAAGAAATGTATGAAGCTAGATCTAAAATACACTAGGACATGACAAATTATACAATACTTTAAACATTTACACACAGTGAGACCAAAGGATACCCTTGAGGTAGGAACAGAAAGGCAGAATTCCTATGTGTACCTGATCATACATTTCAGGAAATGGAAACAAGAGGTTTCTTGTTTTTTGCTGCTTTTGTTTTATTTTTGTGCTGTTTGTTTGTTTATGTCTTTGAGAGGGGGTTAAGAAAGGAGGGGGACAGAAATGAAGGAACAAAGGGTGAACAAATTCAACAGTGGTACTCACCAGATGCTATGTTGAAATTGAACTATAAAACTTGTGGGTGGGGATGGAAGGAAAAAAACTAAGATGAGACCAGGGGTGACACTGTCCAAAAACAAATGTGCTCTTTCCCTGACTAATGTAACTGTACTCCTATGTACATCTCTTTTATAAAAACAACAAAAAAAGTCATTTAAAAAACATATCAAAACGACTCATTTGAAAAGCTAATTTTGTAATATAATCATTACCACCTTTAGGATATGCAAATATCAAATTTAGTGATAAAAGTGACCAAATCCTTTCAAAACATGGGGGGTGGTGATGAAGTCCTATAAATTGAAATGTTTTATACATAGCCAGATAGCATAAACAACAAAGAGCCTGAAAGCCATATAAAATTCACAGACTACATAAATAGAAAGCTCACCCATATTTTCCAAAGAGTGAAACTGTTGTTCCTCCCACAGGAACTGCTTTTCCTGGTCCATACACATCCCATATGGTCAAGGCCACTTGGGCATTCCTGGGTAGGTCAGGGTATTTCACAGGCAGTTTTAACCATTCATTCCAACTATAAAAACAGTCAATAAAACATATGCATATAACTTCTTTTTTCACAGTTTTAAAATATTTTTTTTTGATGGGGGGGGTCCAGTAGTGGGTCCTGAACTCTGGGCCTGGGCGCTGTCCCTCAGCTCTTCAGCTCAAGGTTAGTGCTCTACCACTTAAGCCACAGCACCACTTCCGGCTTTTTTTCTTTTTGCTTATGTGGTGCTGAGGAATTGAACCCAGGCCTCAGGCATGCAAGGCAAGTGCTCTACCACTGAGCCACCTTCCCAGCCCAGAATATTTGTTTTAAACAAGTATTTACAAAGAACAATGGCTGCCTGCAATTTTTAGCCCTTTTTGTTGGTGGTGGTGGTGGTAGGGCTTGAATTCTGGCCCTGGGCACGGAGCTCTTCAGCTCAAGGCAAGCACTCTACCACTTCCAGTTTTCTGGTGGTTAATTAGAGATAAGAGTCTCATGGACTTTCCTGCCCAGGCTAGCTTTGAACTAGGATCCTCAGATTTCAGCCTCCTGAGTAGCCAGGATTATAGGCATGAGTCACTGGTCCCCAGCACCCATTTATCTTGGAAGGGTAATTTGTGCTTGATAAGTTGGTAAAGAAAAAAAGATCACAACTTCCTAAAACTGAAGAGCAGATCATACAAAATCTATAAATGTCTTTTATTTTTAACCTATCCTTAAGTTACTTAACCAAAAGAAGGTATTTTGCACAACCTATTTTCTGTCTTAGACCTATTAATTTCAAAAACCCATTTTTGTTTACTTCAAAGTTCTATTTATTGAGTAGCTTCATACTTTCAGAAAATATAAACTTAGGCACCAATGGCTCACACACAGTAATCCTAACTATCATAAGGCTAAGATTTGAAGGATCACAGTTCAAAACAGCTCAGACACAAAAGTCCAGAAGATTCCATCTTCAAACGCAACAAATATCAGGGCTAGGGTGCAATTCAAGTGGTGAGTGTCAGTTCAATAACCAAGTCAAGTAAAACTGCAAAATTCTGCGCTCAAAGCCCAGTACAAGCAAATGACCTAATTTTACATTTTCACCCTCTTAGAAATCATGCATGAGGGGCTGGGAAGGTGGCTAAGTGGTAGAGCGCTTGCCTTGCATGCCAGAAGCCCTGGGTTTGATTCCTCAGCACCACATAAGCAAAAAGAAAAAAGCCAGAAGTGGGGCTGTGGCTCAAGTGGTAGAGCGCTAGCCTTGAGCTGAAGAGCTGAGGGACAGCGCCCAGGCTCAGAGTTCGGGCCCCATGACCGGACCCAAAAAATGTATGCATTATCCTGCCCATGCAATTGTAACCCCTCTGTACAGTATGTTCACAAATAAAATAAAATTAAAAAAAAAAAAAAAAAAAAGAAATCATGCATGAAATATTTTATATCCTTGCAAATACATAAGTAAGTGGCAAAGACTTAGATGTTGATTATTCTCGCTACTCTTGTAGTTGGAATGTTCTGGAACAAAAAAATTATAATGAAATTATACTACTAAAGTAGAAGGGGGCATGCATGTGTGTGCATGCGTATGTGTGTGCATACATGCGTGTGTGTGTGTGTGTATGCCAGTCAAGGGGCTTTAACTAGAACATGAATGCTGTTCCCAAGCTTTTGAGCTTGCACTTTACCATTTAAGCCACGAGTCTATTTCTAGCTATTTGCTGGCTAATTAAAGATAAGAGTATCATCCTGCCAAGCTGGCTTTGAACTGTGGTACCAGATGATTCTCATTAGCCTAGGACTGTAGGCATGAGCCATCAGTGCCCATCTTAAAATATTAGATTTTTATGTAGCCAGATCACCAAATCTGAGGTTTCTTTTATCTCTGAAAAACTGTTCCTGGCCTCTCAGGGCACTACCTGATAGAAATAAGGTTGAATACTCAAAGGCAGAGTGGCTGTCCACATAGTATATCCTTCATGACTTTTATGAACAATGTGAGCAAAAGTTCCTCTTTGGCAGCATAATATATACATAGATAGACATAGATATAGATATATGACTCAAAGACTACCAAAATGCTGAATAAAACATACTGGATGAGTATTGGAAATCTTCTACCATTTCAATTTAGTAAGAAATATCAAAAGGCCAGTGGTTGGGAATATGACTTAGTGGTAGAGTGCTTGCCTAGCATGCATGAAGCCTTCAGTTTGATTCCTCAGTAACACATGAAAAGAAAAGGCCGAAAGTGGCACTGTGGCTCAAGTGGTAGAGCATTACTCTTGAGTACAAAGATGCTCAGGGAGAACATCCATGCCATGAGTTCAAGCCCAGGATCAGCCAAAAAAAGAAAAGAAAAAAGGTTAAAGAACCAGAATATTGTTCTTAGGTGGAAAAAAAAAAGGAACTATGCATCTTTACATGTTTTGCTAATGTACTATGATGAGTGAGCCATGAATCTAAGGAAGAAAAAAAGTTTCTTATGGAAGACAATTAACAGAAATCCTATCTGAAGAGACAAAAGCTCTACTTTCAGAGACTGGCTTTCCAAACCCCAGGCTGCACATTTGAGACCATGTAAAAGGTACTTTACATGTGGCTTTGATTTGATTCATGTTGTAAATCAGTAAAATACATATCAAAATGTCAATAAGTTGAACATAGATATTCCCTTCTACTTCAATTGCAAGTATAATACCTTAAGTATGTTACTGCTTTAAACTAATCAATGTCTGTGGGGGTTGGGGGGAGTGAATTAGAATATACTATATGCATATGCAGAATGATCTCTCCCTTTGTATAATTAATATATTCTAATAAAAACTAAACTTACCAATGTCTGCACACACAAAATTTAAAAAAAAAGTCTTTGTCATCTCTACCAAATTATTCCTATAATTAGCAACTGCAACATCCAGAATGGAAGAATACTCTATAATCAATCATAGGAATGGAGAGAAAAAAAAAGCAAACTTACTTCCATCTTGTACTAAATGCCTTATAAGATGTTCTCACTGGTAAGGCCAAGGGTTTCCCTTCTGCAAAAACTTGACAAGTAACATAAAGATCAGAGCACGTCTCCTGATACAGCCCTGAAAACTTCAACATTGGGTCTTCTAGGACAGCTTTATAACTCTTTTGTTCTCTCTTTCCTTCCAAGCTTCCACTGAAACCACAAGAAAAAGGTTTGACATGTTTTCAATACTTATGCAACAATAAATACTAAGAAAAGGTTATGGTTGTCAAAGTAACTTTATACTACCTAAAGAACATTTTCTGAAATATAAAACAAAAATCACTTTTACATATAAAGGTCTCTTATAATCTTAACATGTCCAAGATTATTCTGTCTTCAGCAATATATCTGTCTGTTCTAGATATCTTAATCTTAGACTGCCACTGGCCCTTAATCCATTTCAGGAAATGAACGATTTTCCAGGTTTTGGTTTCATTTTATTCATTGCAAATTGATCACTTATTCATCGATTCTTTCATGAAATACTTAATGTAGTAGACATATGGGTCCAGAAATAAGGGTACACGGGGCTGGGAAGGTGGCTCAGTGGTAGAGCACTTGCCTTGCATGCATGAGGCCTTGGGTTTGATTCCTCAGCACCACATAAGCAAAAAGAAAAAAGCCAGAAGTGGTGCTGTGGCTCAAGTGGTAGAGTGCTAGCCTT
>NW_012267241.1:3869294-3873423 GCF_000151885.1 Dipodomys ordii
AAGTGGCGCTGTAGCTCAAGTGGTAGAGCGCTCGCCTTGAGCTGAAGAGCTGAGGGACAGTGCCCAGGCCCAGAGTTCAAGCCCCACGACCGACCAAAAAAGAAAAAAAAATTACTATTGTTTGTAAATGTTGATACTCAAAAGTCCCATATTCTGTATATTTACTTTCTATTTTCTATATGTATATATTATTTATTTACTTTTTTACTTCTAAGTGCAATAAAATAAAATAAATTGTCGAGGACTTTAAAAAATAGGCTACCAGGTACTTTGTTACTTAAACTGGAATTAAAAATGGTGAACATACAGTATTTTTTCCCAAATTAAACTCTCAAAAATATTTGTTAAACCAAGAAAATGATACAGACAGATTAAGGAAAACAGAATAATCCTCTTCCTATAAACTAAGGTTTGAGCAAACAAAAAATAAGGATTAAGCTGGGTGAGTTATATACATGGGTCCATCAGTACAATTCCTAATCTTTACACAATGATTTTAACTGGGTAAAATAAGTGAAACCTGCCAAAAACCCAAGTAACCTTCAACATTTTCTTACCAGATATCCCCTTTTCTTCTTCTTCTTTTTAATCTTTTCGTGCTGATCCTGGGACTTGAATTCAGGGCAGGGATGCTGTCCTGAGTTTTTTGCTTAAGGCTGGCACTCTACCACTTGAGCCATACAACCACTTCTGGCATTTTGGGTGGTCAATAGGAGATACTAGTTACTTGGACTCTCCTGCTCAAGTTGGGCTTAACCCTGGATCCTCAGATGTCAGCCTCCTAAGGTGCTAGGATTTCAGATGTGAGCCATCAAAGCCAAAGGAAGCCAGAGTTCCTTTCATTCTTTTGGCATATATCTATTCAAGAAAAGCTACGGGCTGGGAATGTGGCTTCGTGTTAGAATGCTTGCCTACTATTCAATTCCTCAATACCACATAAACAGAAAAAGCCAGAATTGGCCCTGTGCCTCAATTGGTGTATTGCTAGTCTTAAGGAAAATAAGCTCACAGACAGTACCTAGGCCCCAAGTTCAAACCCCAGGACTAGCAAAAAAAGGAGTGAGGAGGAAGAGGGGGAGGAGGAGGAGGAGAAGGTTGCCTAGTGCACTCATTCATTTTTTTATTTTTTATTTGTCAGTCATGGGGCTTGAGCTCTCAGCTCTTCAACTCAAGGCAAGGGCTCTACCACTGAGCCACAGTGCCACTTCCGGTTTTCTGTTGCTTTACTGGAGCTAGGAGTCTCTCGGACTTTCCTGCCTGCGCTGGCTTTGGACCACAATCCTCAGATCTCAGCCTCCTGAGTAGCTAGGATTACAGGCGTGAGCCACCAACATCTGTCTTGATGCACTCATTTTTAATTGTGATCAAACAAGCAATGTGCTGCCTTTTTTTTTTCACCTCTCACACTATAAAAAGGTGTCTTTGATACAGTCTGTTTAGAGGGCTTTCTTTTGCATTTTATGTCTTTTGTGAAAGCTTAATTGTCTAAAATGACCAGTTGGTGAAATACTGAGGTGCTGTTTCTAAGTGTAACAAGGCTGTGATGTGCCTTAGGGAGAAAATATTTCTGTTAGATAATCTTCCTTCAGGCATGAGTTACAGTGCTGTTGGACACAACTTCGATATCACTTAATTAAAAATATCTATCAAGCAACTTGTCATTAAACAGATGCATGCAATAAGCAAGGTTATATATTTATTGGTTAATGAAAGTGTTGTGACCAATGATTTGCAGGAATCTTGCCCTGTATTTCCCCAAGAAATAGTGTTTCCCTATTTGATAATATGCTGTTTACAAATACTTCATTGTACCTAACTTTTACAAACACCTACAATCCTTCTTAATTAGCCATGATAATTGTGGAAAGTAACCCATTAAAAGATGGTCTCCGCTTACATAAGCACTACTCAGATTGCTGCCTTCACCTTCCTGTAATGTTCTCCTGTATTTATCTAGATCTGCATTTTCCTTTTTTTTTTTTTTTTTGTCAGTCGTGGGGCTTGAACTCTGGGCCTGGGCGCTGTCTCTCAGCTCTTCAGCTCAAGGCGAGCACTCTACCACTTGAGCTACAGCGCCACTTCTGCATTTTCCCATTTTTATAAGAACACCAGTCATCTGAGAATAGGAGGCCACCCTATTACAATATGATCTCTTGTTATCAAATGACATATCTAAATACTCTATTCCTAAAATAAGTTGGGTTATGAAGTGACTGAGAGTTACTATGTGAATATAAAAATTATAGGGGACAATACATCTTAGTTTACATGAAAGAAGGGAGGCAATAAAAGAGAGTTGAGAAGTAGGTTCCAGTACTTCAGAAAGGATAGGATGGTCTGGGCTTACCTGAAAGACAACATAGAGAATTATGTATATGTAAAGACGCTCTTTCAGATAATACTGTTCTAGTCTTTCATCATTGGGGGGGGGCTTTTAAAACAATTTATAAAGTAAATGTTATTTTGTGAAATAAAAATTACTTCAGAACATGGGGCTGGGAAGGTGGCTCAGTGGTAGAGCGCTTGCCTTGCATGCCTGAGGCCCGGGGTTTGATTCCTCAGCACCACAAAAACATAAAATGCCGGAAGTGGTGCTTGGCTTAAGTGGTACAGTGCTAGCTGAAGAGCTAAGGGACAGTACCCAGGCCCAGAGTTCAGGCCCCATGGCCCATAAAAAAAATTACTTCAGAACAAATGTAGCAGTGGTGTCCACTAGACCCTATGTTGAAAATAAACTGCACAATAATACAAAGGAGATGCCTTTTTGTTGTTGTTGTTGGTCAAGGGGCTTGAACTCTGGGCCTGAGCACTGGCCCTCAGCACTTCAGCTCAAGGCGAGCACTCTACCATTTGAGCCACTGCACCACTTATGGTTTTCTAGTGGTTTATTGGAGATAAGAGTCAGACTTTCTTGCCTGTGCTGGCTTTGAACTGTGATTCTCAGATCTCAGCCTCCTGAGTAGCTAGGATTACAGGCATGAGCAACCAGCACCTGGTAGGAGATGCCATTTTAACAGAGCAATTTGTGAATACAATATATCCCTTCGACATACCCCTTCCTTTGCTATTCTTCATTTTGTGGTATATGCAATTAAATCTTGAATGCATTCTCATCCATTTCCCCCCTTCATTCCTCTGCCTCTCCCTCCCTAGGCACCCTTCTTGCATGTACTTCTTTCCTAGCACTGATTTTGTTAGGCTTTGACCTAGTCTTCCTAACAAATTATACTACTAGAGCTCTACATAGGGTCTATTGTACTTCAGTTAATTCACTTGTAACCACTTGCAGACCACCGAATATGTCTAATAGATTCTTACAGGTATATCCTATCTACCAAGAATGAAGAAACCATGGAACTTTACAGAAATCCTGATCTCCTAAAATTACAACTGACCTTACAGTAACTTATCTAGTAGATAAGGTGAACTTCTTTTGAAGGGAAGTAAAGGAGAAGTGATAGGAGGCAAACTGGCAACCAAGTAAATTATCTAATCTACTCTGTAGTCCTTAATTGGACTGTGTACCAAGAAAAGAGGGGAAAAAAGTAGCCTCTATTTGAAAGGGTCACAGTTGTCCTCAGGAGATAGACACGAGGCACAAAGGAATACCAACTCAAAAAATGAGATTGAGATTTCCATTCTGATTTCAGAACACAGTCCCAGAAAGCCCAGTGAAAGGACTGAGAAGGTGAATGAAGGGGACTGAAAGAGATTGGGGATGGTGTGGTCAAGAGGGAAAAAGCAGTTAGGTAAAGATGGAGTCCCTCTACTTCTAGTATGCTAGTTCATGGTTGAGAACTGTCTCAAAACTCATAAATAGAAGAAAGTCATTCTGTATTAAAATACATGGCTATGTAAAACATTCCCTTAACTTTACCTTATTTCATTATAAAGAAGTAAAACCCTGAAGAAACAGTTGAACTTGGATATATTTAGACTTGTTTTGATAGAGAATGGACCTCCAGAGGGAATTTTAAGTAGACCGACCTTTTGTCATAGAGAAGGATATTTCTTTTTTTTTTTTTAATTTTATTTTATTTTTTTTGTGAACATACTGTACAGAGGGGTTACAATTGCATGGGCAGGATAATGCGTACATTTCTTACCAAGCATTGCAGCCTCCTCCTTT
>NW_012267241.1:3875108-3894540 GCF_000151885.1 Dipodomys ordii
TATTGCGTTGAATTTGTAGATAGCCTTGGGAAGTATTGCCATTTTCACGATGTTAATCTTTCCAATCCAGGAGCATGGGAGGCTTTGCCATTTTTTAAGTTCTGTGTTGATTTCCTTTTTCAAGATTTTAAAGTTTTCATCAGAGAAGGATATTTCTTATATAAAAATCTTTTATTTTATTTTATTTTTTCAGGTAAGGGGTAGGTTTATTCATCGTTCTGGCTGCCACCAGGCCATGTTGACCCTCCACGTGGCTGGGAAAGGCTTGGGAAAGAAAGAGAGCTGGGAAAGGCCTGGGAAAGAGAGAGAGCTGGGAAAGAGAAAAAAGCTAGAAAGGAGCTGAGAAGGAAACAGCTGAGAAAGAGCGTCTGGGCCTGGGCTCGGCCTTATCTAGGGTATGGGCGGAGAAAGGTGTGGCCACATCAAATTCAGATGTGACCTCTTCCAGGTGTGCCAGTTGCCTAGGTAATGCAGGTACTGGGTGGAGACTTTGCTGCGAGGAGGGTGGAGTCTGCTCATCATCCAGGAGCGGACCTTACATTCCAGCCTTTTAATAATCATGAACTAGGGCACGGATTCTCTCTGGCTACTTCCTGCTGACAAGGGACTTGACGTTAGGGGTAAAGGCTGGAATTTGGTCCCCTCCCAGAGAAGGCAGTGAGCAGCAGCTGTCCCTTGGTGGCGTGAGTCCTTAGATGAAGTCTGGAGAAGTCTCATGAGGCCTTGAGGGGCTAGGAAAAAAAATACTAGAGAGCAAATAAATGGCAAGAGGAAGGACTTGGGGCTGAAAAATGTTGGTAGAAATGTCCCTAGCTATTTCTGACATCTGGCGACTAGGTAGAGAAGTCAGGTAACAAAGGCAAGAATATAAATTTCTGTCTAGTTAATAGGTAGACAGATATGGACACTAGATGGGCAAGCTTCTCACTTCTATTGACCTTCCGGCTCTGGTTAATTTTGAAAGGGCAGGCACAAAGTTGCTGATATGACATTATCTCCTCTTACTCCTCTCCATGGTCCCTTGTTCCCCAGACTGGCTGAGTCTAGGTGCTTGTTGCTGGGGTGGCTTGTCCCAGTTGATATTCAAGGAGGATTGAACTCAAGGCCTGGGCACTGTTCCTGAGCACTTCTGCTCAAGGCCAGCACTGAACCACTTTGAGTACCACTTGCAATGTTTGCTGGTTCGAGATAAGAGTCTTGAGCTATGCTTCCAGCCTGGCTCTTTGCAGGTTAGTTGGGAGATGGAGTATTAGGGATTTTTGAGCCTGGGCTGGCTTTGAACTGCAATCTTTGCCACAAAAGCCCTTTATTATTTCCAATTAAAGCAACAAGGAGATCAAGTAGAATAAGTAGAGTTTACCTGGTTCTTATCAAGAACTGACCCACAAATATTCTGCAATGACAAAACTCATTAGATGTGATGAGAATTTTAGCACAGATATGCCCAGTATTTTAGAACCACCGTAGTCAGTAGTAGAATACACAACAGAAAACAAAAAAGGCAAAACTCAAAACCTAAAATTTTGACAACAATGTGTAGACATCTTTGCTAACAAATTACATCAGATGGTTGGGCCTCACTGACCAGGGCCTGTGAAAAGAGCATCTTGTTAGCAAGGCATCTTAGAATAGATGGATGGAGTAGTAAACTTAGTGGAAGGTTAAGGGTCAGATGGGGCCAAACCCTTAACCCACCATGTGGCCAAGATGATGAACTCAAGATGGCAAATTTCTGAAAAAATGAAAAGAAACCCTGAACAAATAGATCAAGCCTACATTGGCTAGCCTTTGAGAGGGAACCTAGGGGGGTGGGTCCCCGGGACCCAGCCTGAGTCGCACTCTTCAGGGCACAAGCCAAAATGTAGAAAAGAGAAAGGGAGAGATAGGGAAAGTTGGACATGACTGGCAGAGAGAGAGAGCAAAGAGAACCTGAAAGTAAACAGACTTCTGACCATTTACCATTGCAGTGGCAAAACTGTCTACTTCTGAGAATGGCATAAAAATTAGGCGTTCTGGCTTTCCAGGGAGCACAGGAGGCATTTCAAAGGGGTTTCACGGCTCTGGCGTGACTCACAGCACCCCATTAAATGAGTAGGAGAGTCAGTCTGGTGAGTGAAGGAGAGCTGACCAGGCAGAAGCGGCATCCCGACTTCCCCCGGAGCCCTCTAGAGAGAAATGGCCAAGCCTCCAAAGGCAAGTGTCCTTGGCTTCAGAGGTGACTGGCCTTTCAGCTAAAGGCCGTAGGAGCTCTCTGGCGTGGCGCCACGTCTGGACAGAGACTGAGCAACAGAGAACCATAGAGAGTAGTTTCACTCACCAGAGCAGAGAAGTGGTGTGGACGTGGATGTGAAGGCCAGCAATTGTATCGATGCGCTGTGTCTGCAGCAGACAGACGGGTTCGCAAAAGGCCATCAGAACTGTGGGTATTCCTCAAAGCAAAAAGGGAAAAACAAACAAAAAAAAGAGGAAAAAAACCGGAGAGGAATCCACCTATCCTGACTTTAAGCCCTTTATCCGAGTCACCGCACCATTTATGTTAGGTTTTTAAAAAAAGGTAGCTGAGTAAGAACAGCACCACGCACGTGGTATTCAGGTAAAGGATGGGTTTATTCATTGTTCTGGCTGGCACAGGCCATATTGGCCCTCCACATGGCTGGGAAAGGCCTGGGAAAGAGAGAGAGCTGGGAACAAGAGAGCTGGGAAAGAGAGAGAAAAAAAGCTAGAAAAGAGCTGAGAAGGAAAGAGCTGAGAAAAAGCTTATATAAAGATCTTATAACCTGCTTTAAGATGCTTCCAGAAATTTCTCCTCTGTGTTTGTAAGGCTTGTATTGATATAGAGGAACACAAGGGAGTTGTGAGAAACCTTCCTGCTTCTTCAGCTTCTTATGGACTTAAGCTTCCTATGCCCCTTTAGAGGCAAATGTGAATGGAAGATCTGATATTCTTGATTTGTCATAGTCAATGTCTTTAAGTACATTGACAGTGAGAACTTTACTGTGGGAATTTGATTTACTGGAATAAAACCATTGGCTTTAGAGACTTCAATTTACACCAATAATACATGCAATCTCTGAGAGGTACACACTGTGTTCGAAGCCTACTTTATATTTTATCATGTTCTTATTTTAGTCCATGGTAAAGAACGTAGATCAGATAAACCAGTAAATTTTTGCTTAAGGACAGTCATTAGTGAGGCTTTTCTGTTCCTACCTAAATGAATAGATGCATTCATTTGTAAGTACATATATGTAGTCCATATATGTATGTGTGCAAGCATGGATATATGGTCTGTCTGTTATTTTAATTTTCATGAAAAGTGGAGCTTCTATTGATTATTTTACAGTCTATTAATATATTAGAGGAAAGTTTTTATTCTGCAGGCTGCATATTCTGTGTATTTGTGCATCCTATAATACAAGTGCCCTGATTCTAGCTATCTAGAGGGCAGTAACAAACTCTAAGACAATTTAGTATATAACTGTTAAATAGTATTTAATGATAGTAAAAAGAGGTTTGTTTTTTTAGCTTCCTATAGTAAAACTATAGGTTATCTGTAGTTGTGGCTAGTTACCACAATAAGGAGCGACAGAAAGCTTCCCACACTAATTCAACAATTGTGGAAAGCATTCTTGCTTTCAATAATGGTGCCTAGGGCTAGATCTGCCCCTATCTAACGGGTGAACCTGGAGAAATTATGTTATTCTGATAAACTTCCATTGGTTAACTATGTAAAATTGCTCAAAATATTCCTGAGAGTAATAATTGCTCAATTAAATATTAGCAATTATAATTAGTGTTATCTGCCTCTTATATACCTGTCAGCTACATACCTGTCAGCTAGAGAGAGAATGCTACAATAAATTACCATTCTTTCCCAGTTTTTTAAGAGCCTAGCAACTCAGGAGACTGAGATCTGAGAATCATGGTTCAAAGTTAGCCAAGGCAAGAAAGTCCCTGAGACTCTTACCTTCAATTAAACACCAAATATCTGGAAGTGAAGGTGTGGCTCAAGTGGCAGAATGCTAGCCTTGAGCAAAACAGCTCAAGGATAGCATCCAGGCCTTGTGGTTAAGCCCAGGACCAATACCAAAGAAGGGGAGGTAGAGGAGAAGGAGGAGGAGGAGGAGGAGGAGGGGGAGGGGGAGGGGGGGGGGGGGGGGGAAAGGGAGTAAAGGGAGGAAGAAGAAAAGAAAGGTATACATTACATAAAGTGAAGTAAGCCAGACCCAAATAAACATAGGGTGCATGGTTTCCCTCTTTTATAATAAGTAGAATATGTCTAGGGTATTCTTAGCAGAGGATCAAATAGCTCAATAGCTATGTACATATGAACATGTAAATGATACTTATTGAAATGAACTCCGAGAAATGGAAACAAGAGTTTGGGTTTTTTTTTTTTTGTTTTAAGTATACTGTTTGCAATTATTTCTTTTTTCTCTTTTTTTCCCCTCCTTTGGTCTATTCCCTGTTTTTACTGTTTTTTATTTCAGTACCTTTTGTCTTGTATATAAGTCTCTCTGATTTGGGGAGGGTATTGGGGAAGCACTAAAATGGGGGGGGAGGTGAATCAATGCAACAGCAATACTCACTAAATACTATATTAGAAATGAACTTTACAAGTTGGGGGAAGGGGATTGTGGGGAAAGAAAGTGGGATAAAATGAGGGAGGGAGTAACACTGTTTAAAAAGAAGGTAGCCCAGCACTGTGGCTCATGCCTGTAATCCTAGCTACTCAGGGGGCTGAGATCTGAGGATCGCAGTTCAAAGCCAACCTGGGCAGGAAAGTCCGTGAGACTCTTATCTCCAATAAGCCACTAGAAAACCGGAAGTGGCACTGTGGCTCAAGCGGTAGAGCACTTGCCTTGAGCTGAAAAGCGCAGGGACAGCACCCAGGCCCAGAGTTCAAGCCCCACGACAGACAAAATAAAAAGGAAAGGTACTCATTACTTTACTAACCTCCCTGTTTATCACCTTTACAATAAAGATATATATGTGTATGTGTGTATGTGTATGTGTGTATGTGTATGTGTGTATGTGTGTGTGTGTGTGTAGTAGGATGCAGAAACTCAGAGCAGAAATCAATAAATTAGACTGCAAATATCTCAAAAGAAAGAAAGGTATACATGCTGTAACAGAGATGCTCAGCAAATTTGCTCTGAACTGAATAGCAAAGGAAACAGAGAGCTCTTGGTGACATTTAGAGTCATTTTATATGGACATGTATGTCAGGAGTAGTTGTAACTTCTCTAAGTATGTCTGTCTTTCTAAACAGACTTATTTTAAAATTCCTTGCCCAGTAGCTCACTGACTAGGAAACCCAGGGAATAAAGCTAGTATCTGACATTCATAGTTCATCTGTGAATGAACAAAACATCACAGTGGAGGAGGTGCATCTTGGGAATTCGAAGTTCTTATCTGCCTCGTTCTACCAGTCTTCTTCCTCTTCTCATATCAGCTCTCTGTGAGGGTGGAACCAGTTACTTACTTGTGAGATAGAGTTGCACAAAGATGCAAGGCAAGTATTTTTCTTTTATTTTTCTTGCCTTTTTTCCTCTTTTTCTCAAAGTTTATTTTTACTAAATGAGCTGCAAGAGCTTCAAGCTTACTGTTTCTTAGAATCAACAGTAAAGAGCCCTGCACCGCTGACAATGTTTGGAGTTTTTCTCTCTCTGGATTTTAGGCCTTTTTCACAATGCTGATGCACGTTTTTTAGCTATGTTAGTTCTGTAATGTTAGTGCTGAATGTTTTCATAATATTCCCCTGGTAGTCAGAAGCAGGGAAAGATTTATTTTAAAGGGGGAAAAAAAGAGATCATTATTTCAGCCCCAGAGTCACAAGTGAAGAAAGGAGACTTGGAAAGTACAAATGCAATCTTCCCGGCTCAAACTCCAAACAATCTCAGGTTCTGCCCTTTCCATTTGTTTATCATTTCAATTACAGAAGAGAGCTGTCACTACAATTTTTTTTTTTGGGTCCAGTCGTGGGGCCTGAACTCTGGGCTTGGGCACTGTCCCTCAGCTCTTCAGCTCAAGGCTAGTGCCCTACCACTTGAGCCACAGCACCACTTCCGGCTTTTTTCTTTTTGCTTATGTGGTGCTGAGGAATTGAACCCAGGGCCTCAGGCATATAAGGCAAGCGCTCTACCACTGAGCCAACTTCCCAGCCCCTGTCACTACAATTTTTGTGTCTATTTTTGAAAAGAAGGAAAGGAAATTTTAACCAATTAATCTTTAGACAATTTTATCAACTTTTTTCTCTTCAAAATCATCTAACTATAATTTGTTTCATTTCTGTGATATTCCTTGTACTCTTTCCACTGGCATTTACTTCCAAAGATAACCAGTTTCACCTTTAAAAAAAAATCTATGGTTCTTATGAGCCAATGGTCTCTTCTGTGAGTGTTGGTAGTAGAGTTTGACCTTACAGCTTTGTATGTTCAGCTTTCTTGCTCAGAAGTGGTGCTCTACAATTTGAGCCAGATTGGAGATAGAATCTTTCATACTTTTCTGCCTGGGCTGACTTAAAATCCTTAGATTGCAGCCTCCTGAGATTCTAGGATTACAGGAGAGAGAGACCATTTAAGCCATTGAAATATTAAAAGTTCCACTGATTTAATATGGAAACTCTGGTTGTTCTCAGAAAAATCCAGAACTGGTGCTGTGGCTCAAGTGGTAGAGTGCTAGCCTTGAGCAAAAGAAGCTCAGGGACAGTGCCCAGGCCCTGAGTTCAAGCCCCAAGACTAGCAAAAAATAAACTATTACACTCTCAGATTCTTATTCTGGACAACATAGATCAATTTAAAATTTTCTGTGTGTAACAGAGCACCAAGAGAAAGATCTGAATGGGGAAAGAATGGAATGGTTTGCCTTCTCACCTCTGGTCTCAACTCTTAGCTAGAGGTGTGGCTCAGAGTAAAAGCACCTCCTAGCAAATGAAAAGACCTAAATTCAATTCCTAATACCACTACAAATTAATAAAGACTTGATATTGGATGAGTTCTCTGCTTTCTTTATTGTTCCTCCTGTATCCTAGATGAAGTCTTACAGAGGCTTTCAAGTTGTACCAAGAGAAACAGAAAAAACTCCAAAAGAAAACCTGTGTACATTAGCCAAACAAGGTGGACTAACAGAATACCATTGAAAATCTCCACATACTCCCACCCTTGTTTCACTGGGTCTGAGCAAGGAGTGAACCTGGCATCTCAGTCCCAGCTCTAGCTTTGTAGATACAAGAAGCAGGTCTCCAGTCTTTCTGTGTGCCTGAGTGAGGGATTGATAGCTCATACACAGAAGAGTGGTAGCAGGATACAGTCCAACAGCTGTCTGAGCCTTCACCATCAGTAGGAACTCTGTGGAGCAGCAGAGTAGAAGATCAGTCACCATGATGTTTCACTCCTTCCAGCCCAACAGGTCTTTAAGTGAGGAACTGGTAGTGAGACTGAATAAGGCTGTGCAAAGCAAGGCCAGTCTGCACTGAAATTCCCCTGGATGCTCCCCATAACTGTCATGTATCCAGAACAAATGGATAAGTAGCAAGCAAGAATAGTTGGCATTCCATGAATTCTCCTATAGTCTTCTGGACCTGGCTTGTAGCTGAGTTTGTGCCGTACTGGCAGCAAGACTTTGGGGTTGGTGCTATCCCCTTTCATGCACTAGGATGCCAACTTGGCTGAAGTGAAATATGCAATGTATTAGACCTATCTCAAAATACAGTAAGTGTCAGCACTCCAACTGAGACATGTTACCACACATTGTAATGTGGAGAACACAGAGGGGCCACAGTCAAAGAGCAGGTCCTTCTGGAGCCTAGCCACATTGTTTGAAGGGTGATACCCCGATAAGTAAGTGTATCTTGTCACTCAGTGGCTAAGAACTGGGGAGAAATGAGTGTCAGCTCTCCGCCTTTGGACTTCACGCTGAATCAAGTGATGCTTTCTTGTGTTGGTTAAAGTCTTGTTTTTAAATATTTTTAGAAACCAAAATCTGTATGAAGAAGCATAGATTTAAGCTGCGTCAGTCCCTCTGCTCAAGGATTCAATTGAATTACAATTTCAGAACAATCTTTTTACTTGTCAAGCGAGGGTCTATCTCCAGTACACTGAGCTATCATTCCTTGCAAGACTGAAGCCAAATGGATGTCAATTTGGAAAAAAATATGAGAAATATATTATTTATAGCTTGCAAAGTTAAATAGCTCTTCTGACTACAGTGTTTAAGAATAATGGAAATTCCCATTAATAACCAGACAGAAGTTTTTGATCTATTACTTACGATTGTGATAAAAATCTGTGTGTATTTATGTACAAAATTTGAGAGATTGAGTTGATTGGCTCCCTGAAATATCTACCTTTTCATGTTATACATGCTTATAATTAAAGAAAGAGCACCCATTTTTTCATGTCCTGCAGTATGAAAGAAGAAATAATCACTGGCTCAAAGCAAGGTGGAACATTTCTCTAATCCCAGCATTTAGGACACTAAAACAAGAGCAGGAAAAAGGAAGAGAAGAAATTATTAGTATTGATAAGCTTCCTATTTAATTTGTTTTCAAGTGATTGTTAATTATGCTAGGATATAATTTGCTCTGGATCTAATTTGCCTCTGATCTATTTGTTTTTTACATTTTATTGTTATTATAAAGGTGATGTACAGAGGGGTTAGAGCTATTTGGTCTATTTTGATCCTGCAGTATTTTGTGTTAGATCTACTCAGGAAAATTAGTCCCTTCCCTTTTGTTTTCCCTCTGCGCACACATGGTCTTCTGTAGAAGTCCCTGTCCTGCGACTGGAACCCTGGTAATTGGAACACTTGGGGCAGTGGCAGTTCCCCCAGACACTGAGATCACTTCCACATCAGCTACAGACACACCTTTTTTCCCCCTGCCTTCTCCCAATATAACTTTCCCCCTAGGGAAATGTGCCCATCCCCCCCCTGCACACCTCCATGGCCAGTGGTGGTTCAGTCCTTGTAATAAACTCTCCTTTGCCTGAACAACCTCGTGGAAGTCTCCTTTATCCAAACCTTATATTTTGTTCAATATTAAGTGACCACCTGATTCACAGAGCGAGCTCCCAGAAGCTCTGTATGTGTGTGTGTGTGTGTGTGTGTGTATGCCATGTGAGCCAGCCTCCTATACTAGATGACTGGGTTGGTGGAGGATGTCAGACATTTCCCAACCTGATAAGTATCCATTTCTCTGGCAATTGGGCGTTGGAATTTGGAATTGATGCTCTTGTATATACATTTGTCTAATTGGGGGAGGGGAGGGGAATAACAAAACGCTGAAACAAGGACACAGGATAACCCATTGCAACAATGATACCCACAAGGCAGTGGGGGGGGGAGAGAGAGAGAGAGAGAAATGCTCAGAGAAAGTGTTTTTATTAGCTTTTCCAAGCCTGAGCATTGTAGATATATCCTACATTTGTATTCCTTTATGCTCTGCCATATAATTTGAATAAATTCCTTTCTTTGTTTTAAGCTTGCTAAATTGGTTTCTATTTTTTGCAGCTAATGGATCTTAATGTGATGCTTTGCATTTCAAAAGTTTCCTGTGATCTTGACCTATATACCACATGGCCAACCATATTTTAATGTATTCTTTGCATTCTTCATTCTCTTCTTTTGCTTGCATACATGTTATTTTGATGTTTTGCTCAAGTTTATATCCTAGCCCAGAATGCTTCTCCTTGTTGTCCCTAGTAATTAATATTCTTTGCTGGGCATTGGTGGCTCACACCTGTAATCCTAGCTCCTCAGGAGGCTGAGACCTTGGGGATCCAGGTTCAAAGCCAGCCTTGGTAGGAAGCTCCTTGAGACTCTTATCTCCAATTTACCACCAAAAAGCCAGAAGGGGACCTGTGCCAGTCTTGAGCGACAAAGCTCAGAAATAGTGCTTGGGCCTTGAGTTCAAGCCGCAGTACTACTCCCCTTTCAATTAATACTATTTGATAAAACTCAAATTGATACTCCTTGTCACACAAATTTGCCTCCTCTTTGGATTCATCAACTGTATTAGTCAGGATTGGTAAATTTCATTGTGGTAGCAAATTACTTTGCAATAGCAGTCACTGAGTAAGTATTTCTTGCTTGTACCACATCAATAATGGGGGATCTCTCTTCCATACCATCATCATGGAACGATTCCTAAGTTCTGCTGGACAAAAAGTCTGGAGCACATAGTAATATTAATTACTTTGATTAGCTTTCTTCATCCAAATAATTTGTGGATTGTAACACTATATTTACTTATTTCAGTTTTATATTTAGTTATTTAAGAGTTAGACACCAAATATAGTAAAGCCTACAGCATATCTATGAACTAAGAAATAAATGAACTAGAATCTTAACACTGAAAAAATAAGTTTGATTGCTGCAGCACTTAATAATCTGATTATTTCCCTAGCTTTAGATGTTATTTGTAATCTGAGGAAGATAAAAGAAGGAAAAGAAGTGCATCCAGTTTGGGGGGATTTTAATCTGCAACCTGTCCTTGCTTTCTTTAGAAAAGACAGGATTCAAGACCCTTGTAATATTTACAGTTCAAAGATTTAAAAAAATAAAAGCTATGCAAATAAAATAATTCTGTGTAGTCAACATGATGCACACAAAGAAATGTGCTGTTATTTAAATTGTAAGCCTATGAAAAATGAGGACTCCAACTGTATGACCAATAATTTCCAATAGTTAGGCTTATGTCTTAGAAGACAAGGTAGACATACTACTCCTAGATCTCATGTACTTCATTCCTGAACAATTTCCCCTTAACACCTTTACAATCTTTAGTTAAAGAACAGTACAAAGGAGGGCATAGAGGGGTTTTGGTATCAGAATAAGGCTGCTATAAGTAGTATTAAATCTATTCTATGAAGATCAAGGAGTTGATACCCATTCCAACCCTCTGGTTCTCCCTGACTTATCCATTTTTTAACTACTACAAGCCATTGATTCAAAGAGAAAGAACAACTCCCTTCTATCAGTCACACTGGAATAAAGTAGCATAATGGTGAGGGTATAGGGAAATAGTCTTTCATTTTCATTGTCTCTTGGCAAAATCTTCTGAAGATCAAAATTTGTCCAGTTGAACTATAAGGGTGGACCCAGAAGAAGTGAAACAATCTTCCTAAATATATGAAAATTCTTCACAGGCCTCATTTAGCACTGATAACAGAAATGGAAGGTGACACCCAAGCCTGGTTCAAAGTCAGACAGTTTATACCTATATGTTTATGGCTATTTGTAATGCTGCCTCCACAACATGAATAAAAGGTTAGAATGCTCACTGTTCTCCGCTTCAAAAGTCAGGACTAGTAAGCATTTTGAAGGATTTACTATCAAGTGTTATTAAGGAAAACTCAATGTGGTACTGCAGAAAAAAATTAGTCATCTTGCAATATCTATCTATATGGAATAACTTATTCCTTTATAACCATCACATCATTTTGATTCCCATAAAGGAATTTTCTCAAAGATGATGAAAAAGAGACTACATGTTTTATCTAGAAGAAAACCCAAGAGGAGAATGGAACAAAAATCAGTATTTGGTAAATGAAATCTTAGGCTCATTAGTAAATAAAAGTAGAAGTCTCATAATATTATCTGAGCTGATAAGATAAACATGTCTGAAGATATCAATATAGGCTAAAATATTCTTTTCTAGCATTCTTCTATAATAATGGCCCCACTCCATTTTCTTGTGGCTTTCCAAGGTGGTTCTAATGATTCTAGTTATCCTAATAGTCAAGATAGCATTTGTGAAACCTAAAATTGGGTGTTAAAATTTTCTTCCTTGTAACTTAAATATCAGCCAGGTGCTAGTGGCTCACACCTGTAATCCTAGCTACTCAGCAGATTGATATCTGAGGATCGTGGTTCAAAGCCAGACCAGCCAGGAAAGACCTGTGAGACTCTTATCTCCTATTAACCACAAGAAAACTGGAAGTGGCACTGTGGCTCAAGTGGTAGAGCGCTCTCCTTGAGCTGAAGAGCTCAGTGACAGCACCCAGGCCGAGTTCAAGGCCAATGACTGACAAAAAAAGAAAAAAAAAGAATTTAAATATCAGCCTAGTGAGATACAAATGCCATGTCTTAACTCATACCTTTTTAAAGTGAAAAACTGTTTTCAATGAATACTTTTAATACATTTTTATCACCTTCAAAGTTTCCATGCATGGTTGCTTGGCCCCATGCTCTGGAGCTCATCACAGACAGGAAGCAGGAACTGAGGATCCGGTGTAACCTTTAATTCTACTCTCCCCAGAGCCTACCTCCTCTGGCTAGGTCCCAGCACCTAAAGTGTCTACTACCTCTCAAAGCAGCACCATCAACTGGTAAACAATTATTAAATACACAATCCTATGAGGTCATTTTTACTCAAACTATAACAGGTCCCTTCCCTTATTCCTTGAAAATCATTAACATTTTTTTCCCTATGGCTTTTTCTATTCTAGAATTTGCATATAATGTGAACCATATGACTATACTAGTTTATTAGGATTATTACAAAAATTAGCCCCAAACTCTCCTGCTTATTAAGAATAGATGTTTATTCCTCACAGTTCTGGTGACTGAGAGGTACAAGACTAAGTCATTGGCAGTTTTGGTGGCTGGTAAGGCACTGCCTCTTTGCTCATTTATGGCAACCTTTGGCTGTGCTTACATAACGGAAAGGGTGAGTGGTCTTTATAAGGGCGCTAATCCTAGTTAGGAAGATGTGCACTGAACCCCTCACAAGGTCCCCATCTATAAATCCCATCACTCTTGGGGTTAGGATTTCAAAAAATAAATGAGGTAAAGGGCAAAATGTTCAGACAATAGCAGTAACCTGTTTTATCTGACTTGTTTCAATCAATATAATGCCTTTAAGGATTATTAATGTCACAGTATATATCAGAACTTTTTTATGCATAATGATTCATCACTGTGTGGAAATATCATAAATGCTTATTCATTTCATAGTTGATAGGCGCTTGGGTTGTTCTAACTCATTGACTGTTGTAAATAGGGCTATTAATATCAGTGTACAAGCTTTGGTGTGGATATATGCTTCAATTTGGGGGCCTGGGCCCTGACCCTGAGCTCTTCAACTCAAGGCTAGTGCTCCATCACTTGAGCCACAGCTCCACTTCCAATTTTCTGGTGGCTTATTGGAGATAAGAATCTCAGGGCTGGGAAGGTGGCTCAATGGTAGAGAGCTTGCCTTGCATGCTCGAGGCCCT
The DNA here is from genome assembly GCF_000151885.1 of Dipodomys ordii. Lineage (NCBI taxonomy): Eukaryota > Metazoa > Chordata > Mammalia > Rodentia > Heteromyidae > Dipodomys > Dipodomys ordii. The sequence continues at coordinate 3,888,326 of NW_012267241.1, forward strand.
GGGTTCGATTCCTCAGCACCACATAAGCAGAAAAAAAAAGCCGAAAGTGGTACGGTGGCTCAAGTGGTAGAGCACTAGCCTTGAGCTGAAGAGCTCAGGGTCAGGGCCCAGGCCCAGAGTTCAGGCCCCACGACTGGACTGCCCCGCCTCCACCCAAAAAGTCTCACAGTCTTTACTGCCAGAGCTGGCTTTGAACCACAATCCTCAAATCTCAGCCTCCTGAGTAGCTAGGATTACAGGCATGAGCCACTGGCTCCTGGCTGCTTTCAATTCTTTTGGGCATATACCAATGAAATTTCTAGGTCATGCAGTAAGTCTTTAACTCTTTAAAGAACCATCCATCTATTTTTTAAAGTGACTACACCAATTTGCCTTCCCAAGTATGCAGTTTCTTATTTCTCCTCCTCACTGACAACTCTTATTTTTGCTTATCATTTTCACTATAAATATACTAGTGGCATCTCATTGTGGTTTTAATATTCATTTCTCTAATGAATAATAATGTTGAGCATCTCTTCATATGCATATTCATCATTTGCATATCAATTGTGCTCTATTAATATATGAAGAGATTTCTATTCAATACTGTGACCACTTAAAAAATTTGGGATTTTGGTTTTTTAATTGCTGAGTTGCAAGAATTATTTATGCACTCTTGAATCAAAAAGTGATTTGAATATGTTTTTTCCAATCCAGGTGTGAATTTTCTCACTTTCTTGATGGTGTCTGTCTGTTGAAAAAATGCCTAAGTTTTAATGAATTTATTTTACTTTTTCTTTGTCTCTTTTGTTTTGGGTGTCATATTTAAGAAAACATTGCTTAATTAGAAGCTGTAAAAATTTTAGTCTTGGGTTTTTCTTTTTTACTTCTAGGAGTTTTAGAGTTTTATCTCCATTGTTTAGCCTGTTTTTCTGTTTTGTTTTGTTTTGTCAGTTGTGAGAAAGAAAGAGGAAGTAGTACTACCAGGAGGCAGAAGGAAAGTGAGACTAATAAGGCATCTATGTGTAGGCTCCTGGGAAGCTACCTAACCTAACAGTATGAATTCTGGGACTTAGGAGCTGGGATGCAAAAAGTAAATTCTTATAAAATACTGTCTGTAAGGAAGCCTGCTTTCTTTAGCTGCTGGAGGTGAAGTAAAGCATGGAGATCTGGCTCCTGAAATGAAAATGAATATAACTTGTATCTCTCTTCTCTCTTCAGGTATCCTTTTTTTTTTCTTTGTCAGTTCTGGGGCTTGAACTCAGGGTCTGGGCACTGACCCTGAGCTTCTTTTGCTCAAGGCCAACACTTTACTCCTTGAGCCACAGCCCCACTTCTGGCTTTTTCTGTTTATATGGTACTGAGGAATAGAACCCAGGGCTTCATGCATGCTAGACAAGCTCTCTACTACTAAGCCACATTCTCAGACCCTCTTTTTTTTTTTAATGTAAATGCACCAGAGCTTTATTTGTAATAATTGATCTTTACAAAGAGTTGTATTGTGGCCCATAAATAGTTATTTTCAGGCTCACTTGTTGGAAGCTGTCCTCTAACCTACATTACTTTGTGATGGATTCTGAGTGTGGTACAGATGGATTTTAATCATTACTAGCACCACTATTATTATTAAAGGTGAAATATAACGAAGAGGATTAATACTTGTCAACAAGGGTATTTAGCAATGCATAGTTTTCCTTTTCAAAAATATGCTTTTGCAAATATTAACCAGACCAACAGTTCTACTGTGATGTGAATGAAGGCACACAGCTGTAACCCCATGGACTCTGAGAATATGTTCCCTGCAATGTCAATTAATTTTGCTTCCTGAAGCATATTCTTTCATGTATAGTTTCATCCTTGCTGTGTGTTCTGCCTAGAATGATTAGAGGCCTGCTAACGTGGATAAAAATAACAAATTAAAAACAGAAAAGGGAGAAAAAAAACCCAAGAAAAACATAATAGCTTTTCAGGAGCAAGGCCAGAACTCAGAGTCTGTTTTTCTTTCCATTTTCTATGTTTTAATTTATAGTGTAAATTAATCGCCTTTCTCCCATCCTTGATAAGAATGGTCTTTTGCACTCTATTAACCCCAGGTTCTAGAGAGAGGCAATTTCCTAACAGGTGAATTAACACTAGATAACATTACCTCAAATGCCAAGTCATTTAATGTGTAATTGAAAAAAAAAATTTAGGAGGGAGTAAGGCAGCTTCTTAACTATTTTTCTTAAAAAAATAAAAACCATTATAAAAGAGCCTTTACAAACTAACTCTAGACTCCAAACCTCCGGAGTGTGATTTGCCTATTAACAAAACACAAGAACAACTCCCACTAAGTAAGCACACCTAGAAATGGCCCCCAATTTCCAATTACTTTTGCCGCTGACAGTTCATTGGACTGTTAAGACACATTCTGCACCATTGTGCGGATGTGGTGAAGCCAGGCAGCCGGGTGTGCTTCTCCTTTTGATTATGCAGTAATTAGACTGTTCCACTAATGGAAGGAGGGAGAAAAGTTTCTAGAGAAAATGACATCCAGTGGAGCTTGCTTTTGAAAAAAAAAATCACTGGCACAAAGGAAGAAAGAGTAACCTTTTGTCATGAACACCGTGAAAGGTTTTATTCGTTAACTAAGCAGCATTAAAAATGAAAAGTTGGAATTGCAAATTAGGCATAATTGTATGTTTGCTTGCAAATAATAAAGCAAATAGGTGATTCAGACAAGCTCATTAGTCAATAATAAGGCCTTTCAAAGATGTACATATGCGACTTTCCCGACATGGATGAAGATCTCTAAGAATTCCAGACTCTGTGGCTCTGCTCAGTGAATTCATTAGAGATCCCTTGACAATATTCGGAGAGTGGGAGCTTGCCCTTTTGTCCTTGAACTGGTTGCACCTGAGAGCTCAGCTCTTTTCTGTAGGTTATTAATGTATTAGTCACCCTATAAAAGTTCCCTTGATTTATTTTTCTAGTGGAAAATCTAATTCCTACTCCTCTTAAAATTAAAAACTCGATTCAGTCTCCCTTGATTTGGTCTTCTACTCGACACCTAGAGGTTTTTCTCTCCCCCGCCTCCCATTTTCTTTCTGCCTTTTCTTCCCCATAACTTTCATTTCACTTTGTACTTTTAGTATTTTGTGTGAATGTGACATTTTCTTTTACCTATAGAATATTTCCCATTCGTTCTCCCCAGTGTGAATTGAAAATAGTAATTCTTTATTCAGCACAGTGCAAATGACTGGCAATCTATTGAAGGTAGGAACATAACCAAATGTCTCTCCTTTTGGTCTTATAAATTCTGAGATTCCCGGATGCCCTTTGCAAATTCTTCTATTCTTCATTTATTTTTCCCCTGCAGACATAGTAAGAAGGGTTTTGACAGGAAGAAAATGTTAAAACGCTCACTTAAACATAGTGCTATGATAAAGATAACTGTAATGGTTCTTGAATTCTGTTTTCATTTATATATTGACCATTAACAAACATAGTTTTACCAGACTTTTATGGTTACATTTCGTTAACAAAATCTCAGGATCTGAAGATAGACAAAATATTTTTTTTATGTCAATTCTGCCTTTGGGAAGCGCGTTGCTAGATTTAGATTCTGATAGACTTGAATGATGGAATCATTCCTTATGGATGAGATGACAATATTTGAAATAAAAATACATGAAAGTTTGTCATAATGGGGCTAGTGTGTTATGTGTACATTTTAAACATTCTAGTAATGGCTTTATTTCCCCCCTCCCAGGATATGTAAGCTGAAAGCAAGACAAATTAAAGCAAGTTTGTGGTAGACTCTCAAATATACTGTTTTATTTTTTTAATCCCACTTTTTAATATTTCGCTTCAACAATCTAATTACATCTGGCACTAAGACCAATCTTAAAGTACTTCACTGCTGTGATGAACAAAAGAGTATGTCATGATACCTTGACTGAAAACTGATTATTTAAGATAGGGGCTTCTGTGTCAAGGAACAAAATGTAGTTTGAAATTATTTGTGAGTCTCCATTTGCCAATGGAAAAAGAAAAGAAAAAGAGAAGCGAAATGACAATTTGAAAGGCCCATTTTAAAAATAAGATATTTCATTTTTTCCGTCTTCAGTACCTCGGTCTCCAGTGTTATTACTGTCATTAGCACCATGAGCCTGATCACTGCCATTATGAGATCCTGAAAATATGAGAATTATAGATAAAGAGCATCTTGTAGCTTTGCTTTTTGAGAGGCTTACATTGTGTTGTCAGCATTAAAACAGCCCCACCACAAAATCACTTTCAAAATAGCTTTCAAGAAATACTTGGATATATATATATATATATATATATATATACACACACATTATATTATGCATATATACTAATCTACTTTTAATTAAATGCTAGCAGACTTCTCTAGTATGTATGTTATATTTCATATGCCATTCATTATTAAAACATGTTGTTATAAATTACAATTGGGAAAAACAGATTCAGTGACATGCACACAAAATGGAGATGTTTTTCTCTATGCAAGATTGGTAAGAGTTAATATTTTGTAAACAGAAGAAGGTTTTTAATGGAAACTTACTTTTTTTTTCTAATGTGAATTTGAGATGATTAGTTTTAAATTAACCTTTGAGCAAGTATCCTATTAAATAGAATACATTTTTCAGGCAATGGAATTAACTGATGCCCAGCTTTTAAAATATTTATTTCAGAGTTCTTATCTATATTTTCTTATACTATATTTTTATTCTGCTCACTTACTGTGTTAACAATATATATAGTTATATATATATATATATAATGAAACAACTATATATGTGTGTGTATGTATATATATATATATATATATATATATATATATATATAAACAAAACATGTTTGGCAAAGGTTCTGATTTCAATTCCTCACAACTGTTGAGGAGATCTTTTTTGATGTTGTTGTTTTTTGGTCCATAGTGGGGCTTGAACTCGGGGCCGGGGTGCTGTCCCTGCACTCTTCAGCTCAAGGTGAATGCTCTACCGCTTGAGCCACAGTGCCACTTCTGGTTCTCTAGTGGTTTATTGGAGATAAGAGTCTCACAGTCTTTCCTACCAGGGCTGGCTTTGAACCACAATCCTCAGATCTCAGCCTCCTGAAGAGCTAGGATGACAGGTGTGAGCCACTGGCACCTGGCTGTGTTGAGGGGATCTTAATGGGAAGTTTAAATGAATAAGTTTAAAATAAATGTATGAATCTCTTTAGGAACTCAGATGTGAATTTGACTTTTATCATACTCTGTGTGCTATCATCATTAGCTACTGAAAGAGTTCTCATTACTGTCTCTTTTCATATTTTTATTTTTATTTTTCGCTAGTCCTGGAGCTTGAACTCAGGGCCTGTGCACTGTCCCTGAGCTTCTTTTGCTCAAGGCTAGCACTCTACCACTTCAGCCATAGCACCAGTTCTGGATTTTTCTGTTTTTGTGATACTGAGGAATCGAACATAGTCTTCATGTATGCTAGGCAAGCACTCCACCACTAAGCCACCTTCCCAGCACTCTTTTCATATTTTTAATGCTTGTTTGTTTTTCCTGAATTTCACTTTTCTTAAAAAAATTCACTAAGGGGGCTGGGAAGGTGGCTCAGTGGTTAGAGTGCTTGCCTTGAATGCAAGAAACCCTGGTTTTGATTCCTCAGCACCACATAAGCAGAAAAGGCCAGAAGTGGGGCTATGGAACAAGTGGTAGAATGCTAGCCTTGAGCTGAAGAGCTGAGGGAGCACCCAGGCCCAGAGTTCAGGCCCCACAACCGACTCCCCCCCAAAATTCAATAAGCATTCTTTCAATAAGCATTCTTTGTGTGTGTGTGTGTGTGTGGTACTCTGAAAATGAGCCAGATATTTAGAAGTTAGCGAGAAGCTGGCAAGCAGCCTTGACTTGAAGGTAAAGAGAAGCTAAAGAGCAGATATGGGTCAGAATCCCAGACTGTTAGTGAACCACATAAAGCATCATTATAGAACAATGTAAAGTGTCACATTATAATGTGCTTGGGGGTAGAGGGTGTGGATTCTTGGCAATATTTTGGAGGAGAGAGATTCCAGGATGCCATGATTTTAAAATGTAACAGGAAAAGATAAAGGAGTTGAAATTAGTAGATGGAAGAATGTTACTATAGCAATGAGAAAGCACAAATGTGAGAAGCAATTTCTTTCTTCTTCCTTCCTTCCTTCCTTCCTTCCTTCCTTCCTTCCTTCCTTCCTTCCTTCCTTCC
>NW_012267241.1:3894590-3968623 GCF_000151885.1 Dipodomys ordii
CTTCCTTCCTTCCTTCCTTCCTTCCTTCCTTCCTTCCTTCCTTCCTTCCATCCTTCCTTCCTTCTGCCATGGGGCTTGAAGTCTAGGCCTGAATGCTGTCCCTCAGCTCTTCAGCTCAAGACTAGCATTCTACCACTTGAGCCACTTCACCACTTCCGGTTTTCTGACTGGTTTATTGGAGATGAGTCTCACAGACTTTCCTGCCTTACTTTTGAACTGTGATCCTCAGATCTCAGCCTACTGAATAGCTAGGATTTTTTTTCTTTTTTTCTTTTTTTTTTTTTTGGGTCCGGTCATGGGGCCTGAACTCTGGGCCTGGGCACTGTCCCTCAGCTCTTCAGCTCAAGGCTAACGCTCTACCACTGGAGCCACAGTGCCACTTCCGTCTTTTTTCTTTTTGCTTATGTGGTGCTGAGGAATCCAACCCAGGGCCTCATGCATGCAAGGCAAGCACTCTACCACTGAGCCACCTTCCCACCCCCCTGAATAGCTAGGATTAAAGGTGTGAGCCACGGGCTTGAAACAATGAGGAGAAATTTCAATAATGACACAATAGAGTTTTTGACCATATTATGTTTCCTATGTTTTTTTTTCTTTTTGACAGTACCAGGGATCTGAACTCCAGACCTTGCACTTGCTAGACAAGGATTCTACCACTTTAGCCATGCTCCCAGCATTTTTTATTTTAATTGTTTTTCATATATATATATATATATATATATATATATATATCTGAGACTACAACCCTCCTATCTATGCTTCATGACCAAGCTGGGATTAGAGGTTTACAACTCACATCTAGCTTAGTTTCTTTGAGATAGAATCCTTCTACCTTCTCTGACCTGGCTAGCCTTGAACCACAATACTCTTATCTCTGCCTTCCACGTTTCTTTATCCTTCTTTGTACATGCCTACTTTTTCTTGCCTCAGATTTCATCTGCTTCTCTGCCACTACAGGCAATTTTTCTTATGTGGCTGGAAAAGATAATTGTTAAACCCTCCACATTTGTGTATTTCATTTATTTTTGCTCATGATTGCTAATACCAGACAATCTGAAAACAATTTATCCTGTGATTTGAGGACTCAAACAAAGGGTTTGCACATGCTAAGCAAATGCTCAGAGAGTCTGATATTAACAAGTATATTGCTCAATATATCATTCTATAGCTTTATCTGCAATCTAAATACCTCTTATCAGGGCACATTTTTTTGATGTTTCAGTCTGAATATAATCAGTCTTAAATTATCCTATAAAAGATCAGTATATAGCAGCTGAAAAATTACATTTTGTTTGTAGCTGAGACCTGGAAAAAAAAAAGAAGACACCACAGATCTTGTCAATATTCAGCTGAAAGAGGCTACTCTTGCTTGTTTCAAGACAAGATTTTCAATCTGTCTGCAAGTAGCTGCTAAAACATGTGGATGACTAGGGAAGAATGGAGTCAGTCACCCAGATGTTCCTTCTGCAGGAGGCCGCACACCCAGCTATTAGAAACAACAGGTACCTGGAACATGAAGACAGCACATCTGGACTGTGTGTATTTGAACTTTTTGATGTCATGTTATTCATCTCTCTTAAAATGAAAATGTGCTTGATAGAGTTTAGAGGAGTGTTCATGTTATAGTCCGTATTACATGTTAGTGTATGGCAAAGAATTAATTCTACCTTATGAATGGCTGATCATCTAAAACCCTACCCTATTTAAGCATCGAAAATTGAACACTCCATCCATGTTACCTACTTCAGGTAAGTTATAAACAAAGTTTCTGAACTCATGCCTAGACTATGATGTAGGGCTAGATTCTCCTACTATTTCCCTGCTAAAATTATAGATGTTTTTTCTCCTTTAAGAAATAGATTTAATGCAATGGCTTAGCATTGAGATCATCTGTCTAAAACTAGTGCATACCCTCTGGCTGTCATGAATAGTCTTAAATAAATTGAACCTGAAGTAGGAAATATAAGAAGACAGTAGGTTCCATCTTACTTCAGCTTAAGAGAATGTACCAAGTTTTTTTTTTAAGTATGCTCTGACTTTCAGAGATTTTTCATTGCCTTGTGGAATATTGACTCATCATTGATAATTATGACACCATGATTAGTTCTGGGTGGTCAAAGCAAAACAGGATTATAGAGGAATCCAGAGATTTCAGAATGTCTGAGGGAACCTTTAGGTTACCATTTACTCTCCTCCTAAAAATTGTAGAGTAAGGCTTGGTTCTTATTTGGCACTCATGGCAACATAATAATATTCAAGCCACTGATTCCTGTTGTTTTGTTTGTTTGTTTGTTTTGGTATAAGACTAAACCTCATGGAACCAACCCAGATGCCCCTCAGTAGATGAATGAATCAAGAAAATGTGGTATTTTATGCTTCCAGCAGAAAGAATGACACCGCCCCATTTGTTAGGAAATGAAAAGGCTTGGAAAAATCATATTAAGTGAAGTAAGCCAGACCCAAAGAAATAGATGTCCCATGGTTTGCCTAATAATGCAGTAATTAATATATGTTTAGGATAATCGTATCAGATGAGCAGAATAGCTCAAAAGCTATGTACATATGACCACATAAGATGATGCTAAGCAAAATGAACCCCAAGATATGGACACAAGAGGTTTTTCTTTGTTGTTGTTTTTACTGTACTATGTGATTTTTTTGTTTCTTTTGTATGTTCATCCTCCTATATCCCCTGTTGTCACTGTATTTGATTTTGGTACCCTTCATCTGGTATATACATTTATCTAATTTGAAGAAGGGAAGGGGAATAACAAAATGCTGAAACAAGGACACAGGATGACCCATTGCAACAATGAGATTCACAAGACACTATGTTGGAAATGAACTTTACAATTTCAGGGGTAGGGGGGTGTGGTGGGGGAAGTGGGGAAGGGAAAGGATAGTAGGAGACAAACAAAGGAGGGGGTAGCAATGCTCGACAAGAAATATACTCACTATCTGTATAGCATCTTTACAATAAAATAAAATAATGGCTAAACCTCAAAAATCATTCTTTATTCATTTTCAAGCATTTGTTGAATATTCATTGTGTGTGTCAGTCACTATGACTGGTTTCTTACTCTTAGGAAAATGTAGTTTATCAATTCCACATAAAGAAGATGGAGATGACTTCAAAGAGGAAGCTACTCTTAATAAAATAGCAATTTGGGCCATCACCAGTGACTCATTCCTATAGTCCTACTACTCAGGAGGCTGAGGTCTGAAAATTATGATTCAGAGCCAGGTGAGGCAGACAAATCAGAGAGCCTTATTTCCAATTAATCAGCGAAAAGCTGAACTGGACTTAAGTGGTAAAGTACCAGCCAAGAGTGAAAAAGCTGTGCTAAAGCATGAAATCCCCCTCTAAGAGAAAGAGAGAGAGAGAAAGAGAGAGATGAAAGAGAGGTATGAGAAAGAGAACAATGCGGTCAGAATTAGCACTTTGGGAAACTTCTAGGAAATAAATTCATCTTCTGAAACTAAAATGAAACTGAGACATATGGAACACTTATTTTTATTAGCAGACATTGTATTTCTCATCATTATTCTAAGCACAGGAAAAATAATTAGTGAAGATAAAGACACACACCATAAGTGTGTTGTATATTATGTTAGTTAATATAAGCTAAGCTGTTTTAATAAATAGATCGCAAATTCACATGTGAGTAGAACAGTATATTTCTTGCTTATGTCATTCAGAGTTGACAGAGAGATCCTTCTCCCTAGAGAGATTCAGGAATCCAGATTCCTTCTCCTTTAGGCTTAATTTAATTTAATTTTCACAATGTAGTTAACACCATCACCATGTCTTAGGTCAAGACTAACTAAAGAGAAGGGTAAAGTAAGAATACTACTCGCTTAAATCTTCCCACCATTGTCTTAATATGTTCTTCAAAATGAATATAGTGTAACTTAGTCACCAAGGTGATATTATTAAGAAATGAAACCTTTGGGAGGAGATTAGGTCATAAGAAAAGCCCCCATGGGTAAGATTAGAGCCCCTATTAAAGGGCTTAACAATGGATTTGTTCCTTTTTGTCTCTTGCCTACATAAGGACAGTGTTTGTCTCTTCTACCTTTTACAATATGAAGACACAGAATCTGTTCCCTTTTACCTTCTGCTTCTGCCCCCATGAGGGCACAGTAATCATCTCCTTTAGAGGGCAAAGCAGCAAGGTATCATCTTGGAAACAAGAGAGACTCTTCCCCAGACACTGACCTTGATCATACCCACAACTTCTCAGCTTGACCAGAACTGTGAGAAACAAATTTCTGTGGCACAGAAATCACTTTACCATTTGACTATATGAGCAGAATTGGGCTAAAACACTTGCTAAAGCAGTCTATATGCTTTGAGCTGTATTCAGTTGGTTCAAACTAATTTTCAGACTTCAGTTGTATTTGACTCCAAAGGAGTCTGGACAAAGTCGTCTGGTCAAATGTCTAGGGAAGAGAAAACTAGGTTTTGCTTGCTAACCGCATTCTCTGCTACAAATGTAAAATTAAAGGTAAGATAGATTTATGAAGTTTAGAATGTTCTAAATGAGTTTAACCTCATAAGTAGGATAAATATTTTTTTTTCGGTCATGGGGCTTGAACTCAGTGTCTGGGTACTGACCCTAAGTTTTTGCTTTTGTTTTTGCTCAAGGATAACATTTTATTACTTTGAGCCACAGAGTCACTTCCCATAAATTCTTTCATGTGAGCTAAACAATTAATTGAACAGGTATAAAATAATGAAGCTAAACTCACGATCATGTGGAAAAAAGACCTGGGGATTATGTTTGAAGAGTAATTCCACATATGTTCCCAGTTTTTTTGGTGATTCCTGAGAAACAAACAAACACAAAAACAAGAATTAAAAAAAAATCATAGGTAGTAGCATCAGTACAAATGGACACGGGAGAAATGAATTCTATGTTAGAAATATTTAAGTCAAAAATCTTCTAATACTACTTTGCTGCTAGCTTCATGAGGTAGAGTCAACCAGAAAAGATTTAGGAAGTCTTGAAATCATATTAAATGAGGAAGCATATGAAGAAACCAGGCTCTCTTCTAAGGAGTACTATAATGGTGAAAGTGTTTGGTGTGTGTGTGTATATGTGTGTGTGTGTGTGTGTGTTACTAGGGAATGGGATGGATTCAAGTGGTTTTTAAAATTCAAATAAATTTAAAGTTTAAATGCTCAAAGTTTAGCCACATGGAAGAGAGAGTATATTCATTCTCTTCTGCATCACGGAATCCAGGAACATTTTGGCCTAATAAGGTGAAGATCTGCATAATAATTGAAGCTGTCTGAGAAGTGTGGATGGGCTGTTTTGGAGAATTATTTGAGATTCACATCACTGGGAAATACTTGATGTGAATGACCTATGTCAAGCCTGCTGCAGAGAGAATGTCTGAGGTTAGACTAGATGCTATCTAAAATGTCTTAAAGGTGTGCACGGGTGGCTCATGCCTATAATCCTGGCTACTCAGGAGGCTGAGGTTCGAAGCCAGTCTGGTCTGGAAAGTCTCTGAGGCTCTTATCTCCAGTTAACCACAAAAATATCCAGAAATGGAGCTGTGGTTCAAGCGTTAGAGTGTAGCCTTGTTAAAAAGCTCAGGGACAATGTTTGGGTTCTGACTTCAAACCCCAAGACAGGCACCTCTCCCCCACCAAAAAAAATGTTTTTCAAATTCTAGGAAAATTATTTTCATTATTAAAAGTTCTGTCAAAATACATGGGATTTTACTCCCCCTATCATCAAACAATTATACAAAACTTTGGATACCAAGTGGGTGTCCAGCAATAACTATAATTATAATTATTCAACTTTGACATTTATAGGATTAGCCTTAGATCCTGTGAGTTCCCATTAAAAATTGCCTACATTGGGCTGGGAAGGTGGCTCAGTGTACAGCGCTTGCCTTGCATGCATGAGGCCGGGGGTGTGATTCCTCAGCACCACATAAGCAGAAAAAGCCCGAAGTGGTGCTGTGGCTTAAGTGTAGCACGCTAGCCTTGAGCTGCAGAGTTGAGGAACAGTGACCAGGCCCAGAGTTCAGGCCCAAAAATCTCAAAAAACAAAAAAGCCTACACTGACAAGCACCTGTGGCTCATGCCTGTAATCTTAGCTACTCAGGAGACTGAGATCTGAGGATTGTGATTCAAAGGCAGCCCAGACAGAAGAGTCTGAGATTCTTATGTCCAATTAGCCACAAGAAAAGCTGGAAGTAGAGCTATGTTTTAAATTGTAGAGTACTAGCTTTGAGTGAAAAAGCTCAGGGACAATGCCCAAGCCCTGAGTTCAAGCCCCAGGACTGGCACAAAGCAAACAGAAATAGAATGCCTATTCTTCAGAAGTCAATTCCATTTCCAAGTCTTGTGTACTTATGATTAGATGACTATCCATATGAGTTCTGGGAACTTCTACCACTAGATGGCTCACAAGACTCGTGAGCATAGTTTATTTACTGTTGCTCATTTTCATAGAGGATACAACTGAGGAGCAGCAAATCATTACAATCATTTAGCAACATTTTCACTAGAACCATTTGCATGAAATTAAACACAGACAATTATGATTGTTCCGATGAGAATTCAACAAATACATACAATGTCAGTCTAACATTACAGAAAAAGAGTGAATGCATTTATTATTAATGACACAAGGAAGAGTATAAGTAAAATTCAACTGCACAGACTATTTGCATTTTCTACATGCCAATGAGGACTGCTCAATACTTAAAGCATTCTGTAATAAAGTTAATGGTGATACTTTTAAAAGTGTGATATTTTAAACACAGTCTATGATTAACTGGCTAACAGTTGGATAATCTGTACAACTTGGTGAGTTAATATTTTCCAAATGACTGATTCATAATGTTATAAAATCATGCACAGATAAAAGATCCACTGCAAAGACACATAATAAACCAATGGACTTTAAGGAAACTGAGTTCGGAAGTGTTGACAGGCTCATAGATTCCACACGCTAAGGAAACTAGTGTCTTATAAATTTTGATGTAGTCATAAAGATGAATATCCACAATGATCTAAAATAACTACTAAACTGCTCCTCCCTCCTTCAGCCCTACATTTGTTCAACTACAGATTTTCTTTCTGTACTTCAATAAAAGCCATGCATTGTAATAGATTGAGCTCAGAAGTAGATTAAAGAATCTAGCTGTCTTCCCCGGGGCAGATAGGTCTTAAAAAAAAGGAAAACGATGTTGCAGAAATGAAAACCAAAACATGTATAGAGGTAGAGATTGGGAAGACTGTGGTTCTAGGCCAGCTGGGACAAAAAAAGTTCAGGAGACCCCATTCTAACAGAACAAGGTGGACATGTTGGCATGCACTTGTCATGTCAACTTCAGTGGGAACCCTATGTCACAAATAACCAGAGCAAAAAAGGCTTCAAGCAATAGAATGCATGCCTAGCAAGTTCAAATACCAGCACTACCAAAACAACCCCCCCCCACAAAAACACAAAACACAATTAAAAAAATCAGTGTCACCCATCTTGAAATTTCTTTGGTTTGGAACAAGTAGCATTTGTGTTATTGAATACTTTCAAAGCTATGTATATAGATAGATAGATAGATCTATCTATGCACACACACACACACACACACACACACACACACACACACGTAGTTTTACTTGTTTTTGTTTGTTTTCTTTTGTGCAATTCCTTGGGCTTGAACTCAGACTTGGTGCTGTCCCTGACATTTTTTGCTTAAGGCTAGCACTCTACCACTTGAGCCACATCAGGAAGAAAATAGGAAAATCAGAAAGGTTATGACAGATGTTGGGATTATGCAGTGAATTGTAAAGTTATAGCTCCAATTTAATATCTTTCCTTTTTTTTTTTTTTTGCAGTTGTGGGGCTTGGACTCAAAGCTTGAGTGCTGTCCCTGAGCTCTTTTTGCTCAGGGCTAGCACTGTACCATGTTGAACCACAGCCCTATTTTCCAGTCTTTGAGTGGTTAATTCAAGATAAGAGTCTCCAATTCAAGGCCAGGGTTGACTTGAAATGTGATCTACAGATCTCAGCCTCCTGAGTAGATAGGATTGCAATTGTGAGCCACTAGCACTCGGCTATCTTTCCTTCTTAATTGACTTCCAATTTAATATTTTTACTTTTTTTTTAAAATAAGTTTTTTTATTGTGAAAATACTGTACAGAGGGGTTACAGATACATGAACAAGGTAATGAGTACATTTCTTATCAAGCATTGTTGCCTCCTCCTTTGTTTTTCCCCTACCATCCCTTCCCTCCCCATCTCCACAACTATACTCCCCCCCACTAAATTGTAAAGCTCGTTTTTCGACATAGCATCCTATACGTCTCATTGTTGCAATGGGTCAGCATGTATCCCTATCTTTACTTCTTAATGATTTCTGATAAGCAAATTAACCCAGAGGATAGAGGCCACAGAGTCACCTGGGACAATGGCATCAAGGGGGAAGCGGATGGAAATCATTACAGTGAAATTTCATACTCAAGAGGCATCCTGACAAACAACTGGGGCATGTTGTTCCCTGGCCTGTTCAAACAGTTGATGCAGGGCAAATATTTGCTTCCAACTTTGTATGAAAACTGAGGCATGATCCATGACACTTGGTAAAAGAAAGACTTTGAAAATAGATATGAGGTAGGAATACCATGAGTTGTGCAGCCAACCTGCACTGTCCAAGGAGATCCTGCATCAGCAAAGGAACACAGTCAAGTGAGATTGCTTCTAGATGAGTTATTTAGGAGATGTAGGGAAACAACAGCAGCAACAACAAACGTGTTCTTGAAAGGAAAGATTCCCCACTGGCCTCCAGGAGGCTTAAATCTTGCAAAGGAAGAGGATTTGTGCAGCTCCTACCCCCTCACCCCCGACCCCCACCACAGGCTCAGTTCCCAATATACTACTCTTTGACCACTGTCTTTAACAAGTTGTAATGCTGGGACTGGAGTTGAGGAGTAGGCAAAGCATGGCCAATGGCAGTAAGAGAGTTTTTGCTTGACTGATGGTATCACTATGATGTCAGCTTGCTGCCCTAAAGCTGATTCTTTATCGCTCCAGGGTTCTTCTGTGGTTCTTGAGAACCCTAGCTGTCCTCCATACTGCAAATCCAAGCATCTCTGAACTGAGCTTTAGGCTCCCTCAAAATGGGTCATTGTTTTCTCTTCTACCCTGTCACTTAATTTTTCTCGGCGTCCCGCGGTACACATTTTGCTTCAGTCTTTCTTGGTGGTTACATTTTCATGGCCCTTTGGATGAGGATCCAAAACAAACTCACACCATCTTTCTAAAACCCTTGATTTCACATCTATTTCACACAAAGTCTGGAATTTGTGACCCATTGTTGGAGGGAGTGCAGTTACTTCCCAAACTGCAGGGCCTTATATCCAGCTGTCCTACCTTTGTATTTCTCAGGGAGAGTCAAACAGCTGTGCAGAACGTCTTTCAGATTTCAGCGGACATCTATCTTTATCTCTTTAAGAGATCTCACTGAATTCCCTCTTTCTATATACTTCAGTGTAAGGACTACTCCTTGTGCTTAATCTCAGTTTGTGTATTTGAGGATGTCAGTTACATTCAAAGCAAAGATGAGATGAGCATTTTCTCCTAATACCTGACTCCTGATGTGACATAAGTTAATAAATACAGACCAGATGCTGATTGCAAGAGAGGGCTATGGCAGAGTCTTCATTTCACTGTGAAATGAGTACCTATTGAGGCTTTGGGGGTAGTCTGATTCCTAAAATGGCCGATTACCTTCATTTTTTCAAATGCTGTGCCATTTGACTTTGTACTTCATTCAGTTAGAAGATGGGGGCTTGATATAGCCTTGGGATTTTCTTTGGCCAACTGTATCAGATGAAAGTGTCATTGTGCTTCACAAACCTGTGATGCAAGTGTTCAATACACGTTCAGACTGTCTGAGTACCTTGCTTGACCATGTGAACAAATGGAGATTTGTCTGCTGAAGGATAAGAGACCATAGGGAGAAGAGCCTAGTTGCCCTAGATGAATTGTCTTAGACCAAAAAAGGGACATAAAAGAGAGTTGTACCAAGAAGAGCAGGGACCTGGTTTGCAGTTTTACCACTGATGCAAGAGTAAGCCTAGCTGAGATTACATGTAAGCTAGTCCACAGATTTGTGAATGATAATAAAAGCTTCCATTTTTAAAGCTGTGAACATGTGTGTGTGTGTGTGTGTGTGTGTGTGTGTGTGTGTGTATTGGTACTGGGGCTTGAACTCAGGTTCTTGTGCTCTGGCTTGGTTTTTTCATTCAAGGCTGACACTTTTTTCACTTGAACCATACCTTCTCTTTTGATTCTTTTCCTGGATAATTGGAAATCAATGTCTCACAGACATTTCTGCTCAGGCTGGCTTTGAGTAACAATACTCAAACTCAGCCTTCTGATTAGATAGGGGTATAGGTATGAACTAACAGCCCTCGGGTTTAAAACTGCTAATGCTGGTTGGTGATTTGTTACACAGCGGTGACTAATTGGTCCAAATCTTCCTGACAATGAATGCCAAAGAAGTTTTCATTTTAACATCTAGTTGCAATACTATATAATTTGCAGGGTAAGAAGGGTTGTTAAACAGGGAAGGAAAAGTATTAGTATGGAGAGGGTGGTAGAAAATGAACAGAGGTTAAAATGGATGCTTCTTCAAGATCTGGGGATGAGAATTGTTGCTGCTGTCCTTTATGCAGTGTAGAACTGCTGAAGGCAATGGCTGATTTGTTTCGTCCTCACCAGTCAGCCACCACTCCGGCTACCTTCATACCTTCAACATGGAAATATTCGTTAAAAGCATTTCAGAAATCGTATAAAGTCAGTGTTAACCCACAGTGTAGTGATCTACAATAAAGAAGGCGTTATTTCTGAGTTTCCTGGTGAATAAACTTCAACCTACATTTTATCTTTTGAACCATACTTTGACAGAAAAAAGAGCTAAAGTATCTTTTTTAAAAAAAGCACAATGATAGGAATAACCTCCTCAGAACACAGTTGAATTATACACAGAGTCATTTTGTTTAATAGTAATTTTAAAAAAGCACCCCCTCCCCCATGTTGGCTCCTCATGAAAAGCTTTTAATTCTGATTTCTTAACGCGTCATGTTTATTTACTAATGACCACTAGATGGCACTTGTGTACAGCGTTTGAAAGCTGCACTGAAAACATGATTATTTGTGGTGAGAATAGAATTGGAGAATTTGCTCTTCTGCAGCCCACTTCCTCTCCCACCCTGAGTCAAGAGGGGTGTAGGAGAGAAAGCTTAAATCTCGTCTGTGCCTTTTGACTTATAAAGAAAAATGAACATGGCAGAAGTGTTCCTGATTAGATCGGGGGGAAAGGATGATGCATTTTTGCTAGATGAATCAGGAGAGATGATGTTCTGTCATTCTTTAGATATAGACTTAAAATACTAACTTTAAATTTATGGTTGCTGGTTTGAGCCATGGTTCTCTATTTACCCAGTTAGTGCATTTGTGTGAAGCATGAATAGCGTGTCTTTCAATTGGTTACTTTATCATGCTGACTACGGCCGATGATATAATAACTCTTACCCTTTTGGATAAGAGAAAAATGGATCTCACACATCTTCTTATCAGATCACTATGGTCTAATTCATCTTTATGAAACTTGGCTGCCTTGTTGTTCATTGTTGCCTTCTCCTCTGGACATTTTCAGATGAAGCATACATTGATAGCAACTATGAACAGCCTTGAGACCTGGGTAGGACACGTCTTCAAATAAAGCAGAAACAAACAAGCCAGCAAGTCATTGAACAACAAAACCCTCAACATTTAAGATGTTCTAGTAGAGATATAGAAGAGTTGGCCTTTTGCCTAAATTGGGCTTCTTATTTATCTGGCCCTGGAGCTATTATCAATATATAGAACCACCTAGTAAACCATGATTCCTTTTCTGGGAGATAAGATGCTGGTAGTGGGCCAGGCAGAAATGTGTCAGCCCCAGTAGCATGTCATCACTGTGTTGATGTTGATCTTATTAAAGGAAATTAGACTCAGCCAGAAAACCACTCAGACATCCAGGTAGAAAGAACAAAGGAAAGGCTCATTGCCAGTAAGGGGACCGGCAAGACCCAGTCTCACCATGTGAGAGGAAATGAGAAGTGCGGGCTCTTGTCTCAGGTGACCTTTTATAACTCTGGGATTTGCTGCTTTATGTGGTCATAGCTATCCCGACAGGGTGCTCCCTCAGGGAAAGGGGGGTAGGGCCTGATCATTTGCGGCCTTTACTATAGGGGCCTAGTGTTGCCTAGGGAAAGTGCCTGTTAAGCCATGAGGGAGGAGGCTTCTGTGCTAACAGATTTTTTCAGGGTTTATCTAAGGTGGGCTTCCAGGGGCCTCAGCTTTCTCCTGTTTAGCCTCAGCTGCTATAATCACATACTTGTGAAACATCACTAGATCTGATAGGAAAGGGATATATGTCCTCAAGAAGATTAGGGTAGGGTCAGGGAATCCAAAAGAACAAAAGAAAACAGCAGATTTGGGTCCTAGAAGCAGAAGCAGATGTGTATGCGAGGAAAGTTCAACACCAGACACAAGAGCCCACACGGATATCTCTGATTTTTCTGACATGGCATCTCCGGATCACTGGAGCTGGCCTGATCTTTTTTCAAATAGAATAGTGAAATTCCACTTAGGGAAGAGAATTACTAAGCTAATTCTCACTGAAACTTGTCTACAGGAGACAAGGCACAAGCCTGAGAGAGCCAGAGAATCCAATGCTAGTGGCGGGAATGCAAGTTTTGATAAGCAGTGTCAAAGATAGCATCCTCTCCTATGGGAAGCTACCATTCAAGGCTGCCTTTTTGTGTTTTATGAAAAACACATAAATGAATGGACGACCCAGGGTATGGTTAACTTCCTGGTTTCAAGAGAACCAAACTGGACATAAATAGAGGTTACGTGATTGGCAATGTGCTAGAGATGGAATATGGGGAGGGTCACACGTGAAGAAACAAAAATGTGTATTGCTGTTGATGAGGCATGGGAATGCCTCAAAGAATACAGAGGGGCTTAGAAGACTGCTGAATTGAGGAAATGTGTGAGATTCCCGAACAGCAGAAAGGAAAGAAGCAATGTTGCTGGGAAACTAAAGTAGGGAGCCACAGGTTCAAATAGCTTGTTTCCAAATGGGCTAAAATCAAGGCAGGATATATCCACCTGAAGTTCCTCTGCTTCAGGCTCCTTTGCTTCATGCTCTGCTAGTCTTCCTCCCAACCATCAGAACCATGGTTCTGAACTTGAAGATGCTAATCACTGCTGCAAGAAAGTCTTGCAATTTGGATATATTAGCCTCTTTGGAGGACTATAATAGAATGCCATAGGATAGATAGTTTATAAACAACAGAAATTTATTTATGACTATACTGGAGACTTGGAAGTTCAAGATGAAGGCACTGACAGATTTGATGGCCGGGGAAGGTGTGCTTCCTACCTTATAGATAGTTTCTTCTCAATGTGCCCTCGAATGATAAAAAGAGAAAGAGGTTATTCTAGGGCCTCTTCCTAACGGATGTTTCAGTTCATGAAGGCTCAGTGTTTATGGCTTTAGTCATTCCCTAGACAGCACCATGTTTGTCTTTGTACTGGGGAATAAGTTTCAACACACAAAATCTGGAGAAAACAAATAATTAAATTATCCATTATACCCTTGGCTGCTAAAAGTTAATGTCTTCCATACACGAAAAAAATGTATTCATTTCAGCCTGGCATAGGTGGATCTTGCCTGTAATCCTATCTACTCAAGAAGATGAGATTTCAGGATCAAAGTTTGAAGGCAGCTTATGCAACAAAGTTTATGAGACTCTATCTCCAAAGAATAAAAACAACAACAACAAAACTAGAGGAACTATGGCCCAAGTGGTAGAGTTCTAGCCTTGAGTGGAAGCTAAGGGACAGTGTACAGGCCCAAAGTTTAATTTTCAGTACCAACACAAAGAAGAAATACATTCATTCCATCTTAGTAGGCCCTGATCTTAGTGTGTTCCACTTTACCTCACACCTAAAGCTCAATTAATCCCATCTAACTAGCATTTAACATGGAAATGGTGGGACAAATGGTGAACAAATGCAACAGTGTTACTTACTAGACACCATGTTGATAATGAACTATACAACTTGTCGGGAGAAATGTCGGGATAGAAAAACTGGGAGAAAACCAAGGAAGAGGTGACACTGTTCAGAAAGAAATGGACTCATTACCTGACTTATGCAACCGCAACCCCTCTGTAAATCACCTGATAGTAACAATTAAAAATATTGAAATTGACTGTCTATGAGACAGGGTATGATTCATTCTGAGGCAAATTGTTCTTTAATTGCACATCTGCAGGATCAAACATATGTTTCCAAAATAGGGTGGCATCCACATAGAACAGTCATAGTCATTTCCAAAGAAGAAAGAGGAAAGAATGACAGTTTCAGAGTTAGAGCAAGTCTATAACCCAATGGGGCAAACACCATTGAACCATAAGACTTAAAGATCTTTGGCTCCATGTTCTAACTTCCAGGTCAACATACTGGGACAATTAAAATAACGTCCCTATATACTCCTTATGGAGTATTCCTGGAATCAGAACTGGGCATGCGACTTTAAGGGCATTAATGACTGACAGTGTATCGCCAGAGCAACATTAGGTGAAGCAAAGAGGATCCAATGCATAGAAATAAGCCATCCCAAACCTGGCAGGAATGGTGTAATTATCAAACCATTCTGGTGCAAGGCCACAAGCGGAGGATCTCAGTTTTGTGCCATTTATTGAACAATTTCCCATTCCTGACAGCTGCCATGTAATTGGTCCTTATCTAATTGCTGCTTCAACCCTGGAGGTGTGATTTTGTTTTATTTGATTTTCTTTCATATATATATATTATATTTGTATGTATGTATCAATATGCCTCTGCTTGAGACCCACTCTTATAGTAGCTTTCTATTGTTGCCCCAAATACCCAGTGGCTCTGTGACTTTGTCTATGTCTATGGCTCCCCTGAGGGAGAATCACCTCTAGGTGACTATGTTTCCTTGGAGAATTGCATAAAGGAATGTCTTCTGGGGTTGTCCTGTGCTTGCTGTGACTTTTGCACTCTGGCCAGTGATGGGAAGGGCAGCCCTGATCATTTCTCTACAGCCTTTGGGGCTCATTCTTCTCTTGTCTTGGAAAATAGCTCCTGGGTTTTTCATCCTGGCTTTGACTCATCTCATTGGATGTTCTTTGTATTCACTGTTGTTTTATTTCTTGATCAAGAGTTCTACTTTTCAGTGTTGAGAGACTGGAGATTTCTTAACCCTTTAAGTTCTGTCTCTTATGAAAAATTCCACGTTTAGCTCATTTCTTTCTTCTTGCATTTTACTACAAATGACCCAGAGGAACTGGAATCTATTTCAGTTCATTTCCTAGCTACCTTGTTAGCCAAATACCTGGTTTCATTGCCGGCAAGCTCTACCTTCACCAAGCCCAAGACAAATACAATTCAAGTAAGAACTTTGCCTTTCTTCTATTGTCTCAGGACATCAGAAAGGTCTTTGTTATCCATACATTAAATATTCTGTTCAGGATTATTAGATCTTCTCAAAGAAGACTGAGTCTTCTCTATGGCTCTTCACTTTCTTTTTTCTTTTATTTTGTGCTGGTGTCTGGTGCTTCAAGTCAAGGCCTGAGCTCTGTCCCTGAGCTTCTTTTTGCTCATGGCTTGTGCTCTATCACTTGAGCCATAGTACCACTTTCACCTTAACTCTGAGTAGTTTTGTTTTGTTTTCTTTCTTTTTTTTTTTTTGGGTCCGGTTGTGGGGCCTGAACTCTGGGCCTGGGTGCTGTCCCTCAGCTCTTCAGCTCAAGGTTAGCGTTCTACCACGTGAGCCACAGTGCCACTTCCGGCTTTTTTCTTATGTGGTGCTGAGGAATTGAACCCAGGGCCTCGAGCATGCAAGGCAAGTGCTCTACCACTGAGCCACCTTCCCAGCCCATGTTTTGTTTTCTTGAGCTAAGAGTATCACAAACTTTCCTGCCTAGCTGGCTTCAAATCATGATCCTCAGTTCTCAGCCTCCTGAATAGCTAGAATTAGAAGCATGAGCCATCAGTACCCAACTCCTCTTTTCTTTTCTAGCCAGGATTTTTCATAGCTTTTTCACAACAATGTCAGCTTTTCCTATATGTACCTCCAAACTCTTCCATACTCTACCCTTTTATTACCTACTCCGGGCTATTTCCATAGTTTTAGATGTTATTAAAACAGTAGCTCCACTTTTTTGCACCATTTTTCTGTCTTTGTCCTTTTGGGGCTATAATGATCATAAATTGGGTAGTTTAAAATCAACAGAACAGTAGTTTTGGAAATCTAAGATGAGGGTACTGCCAAATTTGTTGTCTGGTGATAGCCGGTCTCCTGGTTCACCCTCTAGTTCTTCCTGTTGAATCTTGAGGTTGAAGAAACAAGGGATTTCTCTTGTGCCTCTCTTACAAGAACATTAATCCCATTCCTGAAAGCTCTGTCTTCATGACCCAATACATTTCAAATGTTTTACCACTGGTTACTTTCATGTGGGTGATTAAGTTTCAACATGTGAACTTAGGGGACATAGATGATAGCATGAAATGTCCTTGCTACTATTGTCAGAGACAGAGACGACAAAAAAATTCTTAAAAGTACAGGAAGTGGCACTGTGGCTCAAGTGGTAGAGGACAAGCCTTGAGCTGAAGAGCTCAGGGACAGCGCCTAGGCCCAGAGTTCAAGCTCCATGACTGACCAAAAAGAAAGCGAAGCACATTTTGATCATCTGGTCATGGATAAGAAATGTTCATTTACCAGGTAAGGGCTTCCTGTACTAGATGCTTTAATCTTTTGTTGCCTATCTATCTTTCCTCTCTCTACATTATGAATATATTCCTTCTTTTGAGTATTTCTACCTTGTGTGGTTGTTTTGGATGTGCACAGTAGTATCTTACTCTTCTAGTTACATGTTAATATGCCATCAAGCCATATTGTGTATACATATGAATGTTTGTATGTATATGTTATGCATGTATGTTTATGATCCACAACCACCTTGATTTTAAATACAGGAAAATGCCATCTCTGCCTGGATGTAGTACCACATGTCTGTAATCTCAGAACTCAGGAAGCAGAGACAGAAAGATTTCAACTTCCAGACAAGCCTGAACTTCACAGTGACACCCTGTACAAAACAAAACAGAATAGAACAGAGCAAATCAAACATGCTATTTTCTCTGGAGTAGGAAAATTGGGATGATGGAAATCTTGTTTCTTCTTCTCTTTACTTTATGAAGAAAAACCATGAGAATTTATAAAGAACTAGTAAATATGCTGAGAGTAGAAGTATGAGTTGAGCTGCAGGACAGAGGACAAAACAGCTGACCCCTGATTCTCTAAGCTAAATGGCCCCATACGTTCCCTTTTTAGCTTAAGTGATTTTGAGCAAAATTTCTGTCACTGGCAACCAAGAGGATCTTAACTAGCATGTTTCCAATGACTCTAACTGAGTCTCTTGATAATGACATCGGACACTACTAGGAATTCCATCCTTAGTACAAATTTGTCATCTGGCTCCAGTAGAGATATAACTATAATTCAAATCTTATCATCTTATTTCATTATCATGTTATATCCTGAAACATATATTAGCTTTCCCTATAAGAGATAGTACTTAGGAATGAATCAAATAACATTTGCAACAATTTACTGCATTTTAAAAGAGAATTCATAGTAAGTGGTGTTAACACCAGGATTTTTTTCTTCTTTTTTTTTATTATTACTATAAAGGTAATGTACAGAGGGGTTACAGTTTCATAAGTCAGGGAAAGAATGCATTTCTTTTTGGACAATGTCACCCCTTTCCTCAGTCTCTCCCAGTTTTTTTTCTCCTGTCCCTACCCAAAAGTTGTATAGTTCATTTTCAACATAGTGCCTACATTTGTTCCCCCTTTGTCCCTCCATTTCTGTGCCCTCCATGCCCTCCCAAAGACAGATAAATGAACAAACAAGACCTAAAGAAAACAAAAAGAGCAACAAAGAGAACACATCTTGTTTTTATTTCCTAGAGTTCATTTTTATAAGTACTATTTTATATGGTCAGATGCACACAGGCATTGTACCTTTGTGTTCCTCTTCCTAACAATATTCTCCTTTGGTCTCTCTGTTGTTGTTGTTGTTGTTTTTTCTTCAATTATGATGATTGATAGATTACTGCTCTCATCAATATTCTTCTTCATGTTTTCCTCTAACAAGGATCAAACGTAGAATGGAAAGAAATATTTCTTGGAGTTCAAGCCTAACAGCAATGATGTTAAAAGAAGTAAAAAAAAAAATTGGTACCAGCTAGAACTGGAATGTTACTTATCACCTTTACATCCCATGGACTAGTCTCCTTAGCCACATCTCTCCCAGAGCCAGGGTGGAATATGGCAGGATCTTTAGTCCACCTCCCTTATTTTGTAGAAGATGAGACCCCAGAGACTAATTAAATGACCTAACCAGTGTCGCAAAGCAAGTTTGTCAAGAAGAGAGGATCCACAGACCTCTTTGGAATGTGCTAAATTGCATATAAATACTGGTTATAAGAGAAATTATTTTGCTACTTAAAATGGTCATTTTTGTCTAATTAGTAATGTCTCAGTGGATGAAAAAAAAAAGAAGTTAGGAAGTTTTTGTACAATCATAAAAGCAACTAGAAAGCTTTTGTAGTTTCTTTTTCTTGTTGTTTGTGTGCCCAATCTGGGACTTGAATTCAGGGCCTGGGCCCTATCTCCTGATTTTTTTTGCTAAAGGTTAGTGCTTTACCTCTTTAGCCACAGCTCCACTTTTGGCTTTTTTCCTGCCCTGCCCTCAGGTTTGAACTATTGGCCTGGACACTATCCCTGGGCTCTTTTTGATCTACTACTTTGAGCCACAGCTCCACTTCCAGTTTTTTGGTAGTTAACTGGTGATAAGAGTCTCACGTACGTTTCTGCCACAGCTGGCCTAGAACTACAGTCCTCAGATCTTAGGCTCTTTGAGTAGCTAGGATTATAGGTGTGAGTATCACAGCTTCCCCCTCCCCCGCCACCACTGTTTTTGTTGTTTAGGTCTATAGGACAAGCTTTCCTATACCACAGTCTGGTTCAACATAACATAATATCCCTTGCTAGTAGGAACACAATTAGTAAGTGATAGGCTGGGGTTACAAAATAGGTCTGTCTAGTTCTGCTGATATATATATATATATATATATATATATATATATATTACTTCTTTCTTGTAACTTCCCATGTGGATTTAGGCAATAATGCATCTGCAAGATAAATGACCATTAATCTGGAGAAAAGTTTCTTGAAGCAAGTCTTAGGCCTCTATGCAAGACCTTGCCCAGCTATGTATTGAATACCTGTGGTGGAGCCTGTGATAGAATGCTGATCAAGTTTGTAAATGGCACAAAGGTAGGTTGAATATCTAGTATGTCAGAGGTGAAAGTAAAGGCTCAAAGAGGTCTTTAGATGCTGGAGTAATGGCCAAAATCCAATAAGAAAAATCTTACAGGGAATAACATAAGGTCTTGCACTTCAGTCAGAAAATTCAATTGGGGGAGATATAGCTGAACCAGTAGATGTGTGGAGAAATCTCAGAAGGGGTCTTAGCTGACTATAAACTTGATATGAATTCATAGTAATAGGATTGTTTAAAAAGCGAAGCCATCTTTTGGTTGCATCATGATGTTTAAGCATCCAGGATGAGAGAACTAGTCTTTCTGTTTGCTGGGTAATACTTGGGGTTTTATGTTTTATTTTGTATGCTACACTTTTAGGGAGACAGAGACCTATGAGAGAATACTCATCATAAAGCAAAAGCACTCAGAATCATTCATTCACTTACTTATTCATTCAGCATATATTTCCTGAGTACCCTTTCTGCTCCTGGAACCTCCCTTGACACTAGAAATACAATTAATGAAGAAGGAAGACAGTCTCAGAAGGAACTCAGGAAATCTAATAAAGTTTGTAAGATTTGAAGGGTATCGCTTCTTTCTAGAGTCTCACAGAGCCACGGCTAATTGTATGTGTGCTAAAACAGAGTAGCATCTGGGCTGTGACTTTACACTGATTAAACATACCCAAGGATGGGATGCTTGCTTTGCAATTGGGTTGCACAAGGATAAATTGATTGATCTCTCATAACCACACAAGGAAGTCAAACATAACAAAATCCTGTGATAATGAGTCTCATGGGGATTCTCATATAATGAATTTGACAATTGGCTCCTTTATTTTCTTTTTTCTCCCTTTTTCTTTTCTTTCTTTCTTTCTTTTTTTTTTAAGAAACTGGCTAAAGTTTTATCATCTCTGGGTGTTGGGGTATGGCAGAACTCAGTGAGATATGTACAGGGGAATGAGGTTAGGTAAAAAAGAGCAGACAGTACCATCTGGGGAAGTAAACCTGTATTCTCTAGTCTTGAGATCTCTTAATCAGACCAGTGGAATTAGTTTCACCAATTAAATGATTTTTGGAATTGTTACAATAATCCTAGGAATCTCACCCAACTAGAATGGTCCTCATCAGTATTAACCTGGAATACATAACCATGGTAAGGCAGCACTAAATCTTACCTATGGATGGATCCAGATTATTATACCAACTGTACATCAAATTTGTTATTTTAGTTATAACACAAAAATGATCTGATGCAGCTATAAAGTGATTGTAGTTTTTGAAATATTTTTCAAGCCATGAGAACATTTTACAATAGAAAAAGGATTACTGAACTACCTTACCACTAGTCTTCCATCTGTTCCTCTGGTTATCTCTCAGTATCTCAATTCCACTGCAATTCATTTATCCATCCTGGGCCACTTTAAATATTTTATGTAATGTCTAGTATGACTTCTCCATTCAGATATCGTTTTCTTTTCCTGCATTTTTATGGATCTTTTATATTCATTCTCAAACAGTTATTAAATTGCATTACAATACATTCATCAGTAAATATTTGTCAAACACCTGCTCTTACAGGAGGAGAAGTAATTAAAGCTGATCTTAAGGGACTTTGAGGACAATTGAGCAGATCAGATCAGCCCAACATGCACTCTCACATAACACCACTGTGGTTGATCCTGTTGCAGGGCTGAGTGTCGCAGCCCTGAGAGGTGCATATTTCAGGCCAGGAGAGGCTTGTGGGGATCAAAGGATAGGGAAGGCTGGTAGAAGAGCGAGGAATCTCAGGAGTCTTCTGGGTTCTTTATAGCATTACTTTATTACGCAAACAAATAACCCTCAGTTAATAAGAGGGTTAATTTTCTATTACATAAAAATGTTTACATCTATATATTAATATTATACATACTGTTCTTGTATAACGTAAATACGTGAAAGTATTCGCTAGGTTATTAGGGCTTATGCCATGAAGCCATCAAATATTCAAATATTTTACCTTATCAACTATCATTCCATTAAAAACAAAACTCCCTGATGGTCTAAAGATATTATCTGGGTAGAGAAAAGTGTCAGAAAAATCATTTTTTAATATGACTACCTTTCAATAAAGAAATGTGAAACATGGTAATTTCCCTAATCTTCTTCTAATTTTAAGAAGTTAAAAATAATTTTTTAAACTTAACTGTATGTCTCTAAGCCAACCATGTTATCCCTCTGAATCTCAGAGTTATTATATGTAATAATACCTCTCCAAACATCCAGGGATATTGAGATGATCAATACTTAATGTTTAATGTAAAATTACAGAATAAATTGTTTATGATTATTATTTATGGTGTGCAAGGCAATTGCTGTCTTAGTTTCCCATCTTCTTAACACTCATTTTCTTTGTTTCTCCCACCATTGACTCTCCATGATAAAGTTTAATTGCTATTTTCCAAGATCAATGACTGTTGGCAAATCTCTCCAAATGCCTCATTTTCCCCCCCATCAATAAATAAGGGATTAAAATTATTTTATTGAGCGCAGAACAGTGTATTGGTCTTTGGGAAGGCTTTAGATGATGATCTGAAGCACACAGGGTCCTTGACCTCTAGAAATCAATAGTCTTAGGGATGCATTAATCAAGAAACAAATTTTGTATAAATTCACATGTGTTCCATCCCCTAGGCCTCCTGGGAATTAAGGAACTAAGAACAGTCCCTAAACAACTGGATTCTTTTCAAGAATGACTTTAGATCTGTTATGTATGAATTCCTATCAGAGACTTTTGAGATATTTTGAATTTCTAGCTGTTCTAACAACTTGTGAGAGTTTATTATGTATTCCATTTTACTATTTTGAGTGCATCATATGAGTGATCTGATAGGATCCCTATAAGGACTTTAAGATGGACGATGCAGTGATTACTCCCATTTTATAAGATAATCATATTGGGACTCTTGAAAAAAAATTTCCCCCTTTGTGTTAGGGCATACCTTAGACTAAGTCAAGTAGTTAGGATTCTGATTCAGGTAATCTGACTGTACAATTTTCCTGCCGATCATCTGTGTTCAATTTTCTTATAAAATTGCCATTTCAAGTTTGTTTCTTTTAAAATTGAGGGAAAGGGTAGGTTGTGAGGATTGGGTAAGCATGTTGAAAGGGTCACATTCATTTAAAAACAAACAAACAAACAAAACTTCTATTCATCATTGGCTGAATGGCAACTCCTTTGTGCAAATTCTTGAAGACAAAAATTTTGTTTTAAAGATGGCTTTCTTTCTTTCCTTTCTTTCTTCCTTCCTTCCTTCCTTTCTTTCCTTCCTTCTTTCCTTCCTTTCTCTTTCTTTCTTTCTTTCTTTCTTTCTTTCTTTCTTTCTTTCTTTCTTTGTTATGGAGCTTGAA
The DNA here is from genome assembly GCF_000151885.1 of Dipodomys ordii. NCBI lineage: Eukaryota > Metazoa > Chordata > Mammalia > Rodentia > Heteromyidae > Dipodomys > Dipodomys ordii. The sequence continues at coordinate 3,917,430 of NW_012267241.1, forward strand.
CTCTAGGCCTGGGTGCTGTCTCTGAGCTGGTCAGCTCAAGGCTAGAGCTCTACCACTTGAGCCACAGTGCCACTTCCAGCCTTTTCTGCTTATGTGGTGCTAAGGAATCAAATCCAGGGCCTCATTCATGGGAGGCAAGCACTCTACCACTGAGCCACCTTCCCAACCCCAGCTTCTTTTAATTTTTAAATATCTTTCTGTTCCCTTTCCTAATTCTGACATTATAAAATGTCACAAAATTTCTTTCCTCATTATTTTGTTGGTGAAAAAAATTGTAGTCAAGTTGAAATATACTGTTCTAAGAAAGAAAATCTCTCTGGTTTTGGCTCCATTATCATGTGTTTGGATAATAGGGAAATCTCACTTTATTTTTTTATCTGATATTCGTCACTTAACTTTTGCTATGTAGTTTTTGTATCTGAAAACTAGAAAGAAATGGCATCATCTATTGGGGTATAGAAAAGCCATGATTCATATATGAAACTATGTGGTCAACTATATCTTGTAAGCATTGGAATTGTTTCATTTTATTTATTTATTTATTTAGTGTTATCTTTAAGTTGCTCTACACAAGATATTCAATTTAAGCTATCGGTTTATGAGTACAATACATTTATGATCAACTTCAATAAGTGAAAGTAATATTATTATGTTATCATAGAAAGTATAATTTATTTTAACCTTACATCCTTTTTTTTTTTTTTTTTTTGGTTTGGGATTGAGATTTGAACTCTTGACTCGAACTCTTAATCTGATACTTTCACTCAGTGGCTGACAATCTACCATGTCAGTCATGACTCCAACCCTGGTTTTTGAAATTCTTTTAGATCGTTATAGGTTAGAATGAAGACTTTCTCTTTTCTCAAAATCTTAGATATCTTTACTGTGCTCCCATCAACATGAATAACTTTATAAGTAGGTATATTAATGGAAAGATAGCCTCTTCTTTGTTTTCTATTTTTTGTTTTAACAAAGCTCTTCTTTTTGATTCCTCTAGAAGACTCAGAGAGGAGTGGATAAGTGTATAAGAAAAAAATAAAGATAAGGTTGAATGAATTAAGTACCATACAAACACAATATGTTCTGGAAACAATAATCAATTGGCTTTTTTTAGAGAGTGAGGTGTATTAGTGACCCCAATGAAACCAACTCCCCTTTCTATCTATAAATTATTGTGCTAGTCAACAATGGAGAAATAAATCTAGGGAGAATTCTCGGGAGTATTGTGGTTGGACTCCAATCACTGCCCAGAAACTTCAGAAATCCTTCTGTATAAAGAACAACTGAGTCTTCTACAAAGAGTCTAGAATTCTCAAGCAGAAATCAGTTACTCTTTTTTTCTGTTTTTTTTTTCCTTTCTTTCCTTTTTTGACACTGGGGTTTGAATTCGGGGCTTCATATTAGGCTCTCTACCATATAAGCTGTGCCTCCAGCTCTTTTTTCTTTTTTTCTTTTCTTGCTTTATGTCTACTGCCGGTCTGGACTGTGTTCTTCCTACTTGTGCTTCCCTGATGTGGATGACAGACACAGTAGCACTGTGTCCAGCCATTGTGCTATCTTTGTAGCTGAGCTAAAAGGTGTCTGCCACTGTGCCCGGTCATTGAATGAAATGGATTCTGATAAACTTCTTTTTGTCTGGGTTGGCCTTGAACTATAATCACCCTATCTCCGCCTCTCCAGAAATTAAGATTGGGCCACCATGTCCAGCTAAAATGGTCATTCCTAAACTGAGGAGAAAAGCATTTACCTGTGCTCCCACTGATTTTAGTTTGGCCAGAATGATGATTCAGTTTCATACCCACAAATCTTTTAAAACATTGTACCATCTGGCACTCGTATGCATTTCTGTCCCTTCAATAATTTTTTTGTTCTTCAGTTATGCCTTACCAGCTCTGAGTATAACTGGTACAATAATTAGTGAAGAAAGGAGATTTTTAAAACAAAAAGACTTGAGAGTTTGGTGGGGTTTTATGTTTTGCCTACAGGGCTTTAAATAGACAATTTTCTGATTACATTTTTCCTTGGGTTGGTGAACTTTAGGAACTTAGGCTTAACATATTTTTTTTCCATCTTGAAGGAAATAGCAGATTTTAGTCACACGATGGTATATAACAATGCTGGTATGTTGTTTACTACGTGACACCCATAATCATACACACATTATTTTTATGATCTACAGAAGCATCTTGAGAAAGCATCATGAAGATCACTTGTGAGAATGAATTAGAATGAGTGGAAATTATAAAGTGGCAAGTTATTTGCATTAGTTAAAATATAATACCAGTATATTACAAAGCATACATTTCCTCCATAAACTGTTGAAGATTATGACAGAGTTAACAAAAATATTAAAATAAGTTGGGATGTGAAGTAGTAGTTGGAGAAAACTAATGCAAAAAAACCCCAAACAAACAAAAACAACTTAAAAACCATTTATCAAGGGTGTGGTCCACTCTGCAAATATGAGACCCAAAGTCTCAAAATACTGATCGAGGCATAAAGCCACTCACTCTGGCCACTTTAAGCTGTGGAATGTAGTTTGACTAAATATTCAAGTTTTCTATAACTTACTGACATATATTCAAGTGATGAGTATGCAGAATTCCATCTTAAAATTTGAGAGAACTACCTCTGCTGTTTAACCAATTTCCCATGGTGTTAGGGACCTTTCTGTTAACCATAGAGGGAGGGAGAGCTTTTGGTTCATGGTCAACAGAAAGGTACAACCACACTAAATTTTTCTTCTGTGAAGTCTACCTTCTTGTTTTTCTCTGTGTTCAACTTTTTGAGCATCTGGAGAGCTCTTTTTTTTTTTTTTCAAATTCAAAATCTTTATTCAATGGTTTGAAATTTAAACCTGTTTGATGTCCTGTGCTGCCAGAAAAATGAGGAGGTAGCTTGGAGAGCCTGGATGGGGATGAGCAATTAGAAACAAACTTTCACAGAGTAGACAAACTTTAGCAGGGTCCTGCATGATAAGCCCAGGTGTAGTGACATCACAGTTGGTAGCATAGAATTGTCCATCTAGGATAAGCTTACAACATGGAAGTCAGCAAAGACTCCAAGTCATGTCTTGGTGGGTTCCCCCTCCTTTTATTTTCTAGGCTCACATTAATAGTGAAAATGACAAAGTCTACTTTCATCACACACGTTAAAATTACATGATTTCTTTTTGCCTTAGAAAGCCCATTGTTGAAATTTTCTAGCACGTCTCAACTTTTAAGACATCATTCACCAAGAAAGACATTTGGTTATGTACACTTACCAGTTCATAATAGCAAATGTGATACTTGTATACACGAGGTTAAGTTCATTAGAAAGTACTAGGGAGTTGAGTGGTGATTAACAGATGCTCATAAATTAGGGAATATGTTACTTGAACCACACAGGGAAAGGTGGCTTTTTTGCTTTGTGCTGGTACTGGGCTTGAACTCAAAACCTTACACACTAGGTTGGTTTTTTTACTCTATCATTTGAATTCCAGTTTTTGGATATTTTTCTGGCTATTTGGATATAAAAATTTCTCAGGTATGCCCAGGCTGACTTCAAATTTTGACCCTCTCATATATCAGTGTACTGAGTAGCTAGGATTAGAGCTAACCACTAACACCTGGCTGAAGATGGCCTATTGACAGGTGGATAGGGGATGAAAAAAACAATGACAATTTAAGAGCACAGTGGAGACAAAGGCATTTGGATGGGAGAGTATGGGTGATTGTAGGCCACAGGGCTCCATTTGGCCTGGAGATTAGGGTATAACAAGAGTTACAATGTAAGGATTTTTATTAGATTGATAGTTCAGATTTCTATGAGACAGGTCGTTGACAGGTCATTCAGGAGCCTACTGAAGAAATATAAAATGAGACAAATAAGAGAAGTATTTTATTTCTTAATGTTGTTACAGCATGCATAGTTTCAGGGAACCTAAATAGATTTTTAAAATTTTAATTTTATTGTCAAGGTGATGTGCAGAGGGGTTATAGTTACATATGTCAGGTAATGAGTGCATTTCTTGTTGAACAGTGTTACCCCTCCCTTGTTTTTCTCACACCTTCCCATCCTCCCCCTTGCACCCCCCAATAGATTTTTACATTTATAATTTTATACCTGGAAGAAACATTATTTAGGGATGGGGTATGGCTCAAGTGGTAGAGCACCTGCCTAGCAAACGTGAGGCAGTGTTCAAAACACAGCACTTATAAAACAAACAAAAACCTACCTGGGCATTGGTGTCTCATGCCTGTAATCCTAGCTTCTCAGGAGGCTGAGATCTGAGGATTGTGGTTCAAAGCCAGCCAAGGCAAGAAAGTCTATGAGACTTTCTTCAATTAAAAAGCTGGAAATGGTGCTGTGGCTCAAAGTGGTAGGGCACTAGCACTGAGCCCTAAAGCTCAAGGGCAGTGTCCAGGTCTCGCGTTTAAGTCCCAGGACTGACACAAAAACCAACCAAACAAACAAAAAAAACCCATTATTTAGTCCTGCTCTCTAATTTTTTATAGGAAAAATAAAAGTATATACAGATATTTAAAGGCAAATCCAAATTTAGAATCTTATACCCCTGAGTAATATACCAGTTGTCCCTTAAGCTGAATCTTAATGAATTTCTCAACTCAGCACTTTTTGGCAATTGTATTGGTCACAGGATGTTGACAATCTTCTTGGCTTCCACCACAGAGCTTGGCATACAGTAGGATCTACATATCAATGACAAAATGCATGGCGATTTTGGTTATTCATAGATGTACACTAGAGGGCTAAGGAAGCTGAAAAATCAAGCTCAGGAGAAATGAGAAGAGAAAATCAAATGCACATTATTTTAGCTCTTTAGTATATTAAAATTTCAAGAAGTAGCAGGAAAAAAATCAGAAAGAAAATGACTTGCTAGAATCAGAAATGGATATTTGGAAACCAGGATGAAGCCACAATGCATATACATGTTATGCATATTTGTATATATATGCATACTTGTATATGTGTATAATATATATGGCGTGGTACAAACTTAATGTTGGTTGATGAAATTGCTATATTGGATGGGTCTATGAAAAAGCGATGAATGTTCAAATAAGCTGTGAGGGGTAGGAGTTTGTTCACAGGCTTTTCATGTAGCATGCTTCAACTACTTACAAATAAGCCTGGTGTACATAAGACTCAGAGGCCTATCTCAAGTACCAGCTAGAGGCCTCTTTGTGAATTTAGTTCAGGGTAAGCATAGAAATGAGGATTAGTGAGTGCCCTGTAAAGGATTTTCCAAATGGAGATTTGAATTTGCCTGTAGATTACTAAAAAAGATTTTATAGAATTACTTGGCTTGGAAGAGAAGGTAATAAGAGTTAGAAATGAGACCCCACAGAGGTGACATTTTTCTTGTTAATGAGCATTTTCTAGGTTGCTAAGACCAGATATTAGTACAGGGACAGACCTATTTTTGAGGGAGTATTTGTGTGTGTGTGTGTGTGTGTTTTGTAATCCTAGATAATAGTTGATAGATATTTGTTATTAATCTGTATGTACACTGGATAGTAGGTATTCCATATATTTGTCTAGATTTTATTAAATATGTTTATTGTCCATGTTATAACAAGCTAGCCTTCCACAATGACTATTTTGTTATCTTGTTTTTGACATATTTTAAAGTCTCTGCTTACTATATGTTAGATATCATTTCAAGCTAGGGAATCACATGTCAATACTAATTTCTTTACACCATTGGGTCAAATGTCATTTCTTTTCTCATTTGAGCGTTAGATCGTGGAAGTCAGGCTTTTGGAATCAGGTCCCATCCTGGCCGCATGGTCTGACCTTTAGAAGCCTCTTCCAAGGGACTTTGCACTTATTTGCCTGCTCTTTTTGTTTGTTTTGTTTTCTTTCTTTCATGCTTCACTTTTTCTCTGTCCTCAATCTAGATTACTGAAGGTATTTCATCTCTATAACATTTTTCACAATCTCTTTTTCTTTTTTTCTTTACTTTTTCTTTGTTTGTTTTGTTTTGTGCTAGTCTTGGGGATTGAACTCAGGCCTAGGCATTTTTTTAAAACTATTTAACTGCTTGAGCATCACAGCTTGACTTCTGATTTCTTGGTAATTCATCAGAGTTAAGAGCCTCACCGACTTTCTTGTCCAGGATGACTTTGAACCACAATCCTCAGATCTTAGCCTACTGAGTAGCTAAGAATCACAATGCCCAGCTTATAATCTTTTTTTTTTCTCCCTCAATACTTTCCTCCATATACACATGATTTCTGTCTTCCAAAACACAGAGCTATTCTACTTACTTTTATTATTTCTCTATAGGCTGTATTTTCTTATCTCCTCATTGAATTTTCACAATGAAATTTGAAACTCTATTATGACACTTAAGTGTTTCTATATGGAATTACATTTGTTAGTGGATTTATCAGGTAGTTTGATTCAAGGGAGATCAGATCATATATATGTACATTGCACTTTCAAGGCCTTGAGAGATATTAAGAACTAATACTATTCAGGATAACACAGTTGCTCCTTAGCTCAAAATGGGACTACTACCTGATATTTAAGTAGAAAATACCTAACTTACAGAATGCTGGAGCTTAGCAACACAGTAATGGTAAAATGTTGCTAAATTACTTCAGTGACTGTGTATCTGACTGAGAGTTGTGACTTCCTGCTGCTGGGCAGTATTGCCAGAAAGTATTACATGAAATATTGCTAGCTAGGGAAAAGCTCAAATGTCAAAATCTGAGATATTGTTTTCTACTGAATGGCTATGGCTTTTGCACATTGTGAAACCAAAAAATTACAACTGTTGTAAGTTAGGGACCATCTGTATTGCATTATCCTGTTGGTGTTTTACTCCTGTTCCACTTCTTTGCATTTTATACTTTCCAGGCCTTACATTTTAAAATATAGGGCAGAGAAATAATAAGTACAACAATTGACAGTGCTGAGCACTTCGCATGTATAGTCACACTGTCTAAATGCTTTTCTTCCATTCTCTTATTTAATCCTCATGACAACCTTGTGAAGTAGATGCTATTATTGTCTTCATTTTATGCCTGACATTACTGATCCAAGTAATAAGGATCCAACTCTCTTTCTGCTTCTGCCACTTTCAGAACATTGATTTTGATAACACAACAAGCATCTTCTTACTGTGTCCCACTTCCATTTCTGTTCTTTATAATTACATAGCACATAGGATCTGTTTCCCAGTGGGTTTTCTAGTCAATAGTTCTTGCTCCCAGTGCTTTGTGAAATGTCTTATAGTTTGTCTTTGTTTTCATTGATATTCATAATTCCAACAATTAGTACCATTGCTACTTTGGTTGTTTAGTCAATCAATCAGTGAATACTTACTGGAGGGATATTATCCCTTGCTCTAGCTTCGGTTGGAGCTATCCCAGCCATTATTTTTTATTGTTTGTTTCTTTTTTTAAGAGATCAGAAATTATTTTTAATTTCTAAGTGGTCATAGGAAAATAAGATTTTCCATAGAAATAGAATCAATAGGATGCACACATGCATATACAGATTTATGTATAAACCTTAATCTTACTTATGAAAAAAGAAATAATAAATATCTGTTTGAAATCTAGGCAGCTTATAGTTTGTAGGGCCAGGAATCTCAGGTGTGCCAAAGTTCCTGTTGAAATCTAAAGCTATCTGCAGATGAGCAGGAAAGAATTGATGTTTCTGATAAAGACAGTATGGCTGAGAGTTTTTTTTTAATTTTTTATTGTGAACATACTGTACAGAGGGGTTACAATTACATGGGCAAGATAATGAGTACATTTCTTATCAAGCATTGCAGCCTCTTCCTTTGTTTACCCTTCACATCCCTTCCCAATGGCTGAGAGTTTTCTTTTTGCATGATGCAGACCAGAAGAGCTTGTTTTTTGTTCTATTCAAGTCTTTAACTGATTGGATGAGGTCTACTCACACTATGGAGGGCATTCTACTTCACTCAAGATCTATCTATTTAAATGCAAATTATATCCAAAAACACCCTCACAGAAACACCTAGAATGATATTTGAATAATATCTTGGCACCTTATGACCTAGCCAAGCTGAGATATGATATTTACTGTAACAGAAATTTGCACAGTAGTTTGACTTCAAATTTGTGGGATATTAGAAGCTCCTGGCAGAAAAGAGGTGGGGGAGACCAGTCTTGTGGACATAGAGGAAGCTGACTGTCATATTTGCAGTACCAATTATCACTCTGGAAGGAACCCATGAGTATCAAATACAAAAGGCAGGGTTAACTAAAGTTCAATCCAAGCTGATGTCAGTACAACAATGAGATCATTTATTACCAGCCTGAACATGACATCATTTCTCTGTGTACTTGTTTATTTTCTGTTGTCTCTCACTGTGCAGACTAACTTTTGTTTGCATGTTATATCCCACTTTTCTAAGAGACTGGGCAGACAGTTATGTTCAATAACTTTTCATTGTGTTTGAAAGATAGAAGCTGTGGGAAAAAGCTAAGACATCTCAGTAGTGGCAGGTTGGCAGTGTCTGGTTCAGAGTTGTAGTTCAGAAAGGATTTGTGAGGTTAGGACAAGGGACAGTAAACACCAGAGCCAGTTGTGGGAGAAACACCCAAGCTGAAACTGAGGAAGAGATGCTCAGGACACCAGCAAAGCTTTATGGCAAGAGAACAAACAGCAAACCATGCCAGAAGGAATTGGCTGCATGCAGTGAGTGTTAACTAGTGAAAATGACAGTTGAAGCTCAAACTAGACATTGTTAGTTCCTCAGCAGCAGGGTCTCAGACCTAAGCAGCGGTCTATGTGCTGATTCCCATCATTAGTTTCCAATAGAAGCCTACTTCCCCAACCCTATGGGCTCTGTTTTAGTTCCAGCTTTTGATGTAGGAACAGGCAGGGAAAACATACAACTTAGAGAATGGGGTTGAAGAAAGAATTTTGGGGAGTTCAGTCTTTGAGTTTTGCCACTTGATCATGTATATCGAACTTAATTGACTATTTGATTACCTCTACTTACAATAGAGATTTAATTTTACTCTATGGCTTTCTATATTCTTCATGAGGACCTCTACAAAGGAGACCATGCTATACAATTTTAAACTGACTTGTGTGGATAAATGGCCAGAGTGATGTTTAAATCTCTGCCGTTGGACTTTGGATAGGTATTTTCAAGGTGCATTCACCGTCTCCCATTTTGGGTAGCATTTCGTGACGCCATTAATTTTGATCTTTTCTTGTTAATTTTTGGACTTCTGTATTGATGCTTTAGCTATAGCAAACAGTTGAGAGCCTTCGTTGTGTTATGAAGGAGAATAATTGACAAAAGCCTCCATCAGTTTTTCTCTTCCTGGAGATGGCCCACTTTCAGTCTACTGAATGTGAATTCCTTTTCTAATACACTTTTCCATCCCTTTCACTTAAAAATGGACTGGTAAGTGTAAGGATAACAATCTTACCTTTCTAGAGATATACCCACTCTCTTTTCTTTCCTTGTTCCCTTAGGGTGAGAGAATAAAGAAACAGAAACCAATAACAGAACAACATGTATTGTGGTTCTTACCCTCCCCCATCTTCCTGACAGTCCCCCGGGCTTTGACCTTCCTCTTCCACTTTAAGTCATAGAAAGTCACATGTTTTCCTTCTGGCTCTTCAAAGCCCTCGGTCACTGTTACCACACCTGACTGTACTACCAGCACAGTTGTGTGACCATTAGTATCTTTCTGTATTTACTTGTCTTAGACACACTCCAGTGGCATTTTAAATATTTAAACCTTATTCTTAAAAAAGCTGCTTTTTTGAAATAATTTCAGAGTTGCAGAGGCTTACAAATACATTGTAGTCTAAATTTATTCTCATATATACTTACACAGCTTTTTCAAATGTTAAATCTTGCATAACCAGAGTACAATTAGCAAAACTCAAAAGTTAACATTCTATTAGTTTTTAATGCTATTGTTTTTAAATTAGGCTTCCCACAGAGGGGCTGAGTTTTCAGATCTTTCACTACTCTCTGTCCATAAATTGAAGATGTTTGCCTTAGGGTCTCTTCTAATGCTATGGTCTAGTTTTTCCCATAAGCTATAACTTTCCATCAGTGGGTAGAGATTAGACAATATAGCATATTATGTGATACTTTGGCTGAGAGACCTATGGTATAGGCACTACAATTTTGGTATCTTACATTTAAGCCAATGGTTATTTGTTTCATTTTGATAAAATATATGGGAGAAAGTAATAGATGATAATTAAGCAAACAAGAATGAATTACTCTACTCAGCTGAGAGAATTGGTTCCCAGATAAGGTATGGAAAAATAAACTAGAGTAATAGTTCAACAACAACAATAACAAAAAAGCAGAGCTGGGAATATGGCTCAGTGGTAAAGTGCTTGCCTAACATGCGTGAAGACCCAGAATCGATTCCTTGGTACCACATAAACAGAAAAAGTTGGAAGTTGCACTGTGGCTCAAGTGATAGAGTGCTAGCCTTGAACAAAAGAAGCTCAAGGACAGTGCCCAGGCTCTGAGTTTAATCCCTGTGACTAGTAAAAAATAATGAAGTAGTATTTCTTTTCTATATTCATAAATACTTATTGCACATGTCATGGGACAGATACTGTGTGATGCAGTCAATGGTACAATTAGCAAAATAGTGACCTCTGTGGAGGTCACTAGAATACAAAGATAAAATATCTACTATGTGCTATATATTTATATTTAATTTCTATATGTTATATAGCAATGCATTTTATTTAATAGCTAACTACTTACAGTAACTTATAAATCATGCATATTTTCCTGTCTGGAATTGACAATTTCCAAAGTCTTGGAGTCAGATTTGATACCTCAACTTTTATTTCCTGGGCCACAATGGTTATCATGTGTTATTGGTTTTCTTATTACGGCTGTTTTTGAGATCCCAGCTTCACAAAGATATGACACAATAAAGGCTATGTTGTACAATGGAATGTTGAAACTTTGCAATATGGAGTATTATTATTTTCATTGAATATTAAAAACATTCCAGAGGACTCTTAGAAGTCTGAATGAAAAACTAGGACAAGTTAGTACATATTTTGAGTGTTTCAGAGAAACTGCTATGGCCTGTGAAGAGAATAAAAAGCAACACTGGAATGAAGAGAGATGAGATCAAAGTCTGCTGGAGAGATGGCAAAATGATGCTGGCGTAGTGTATAGATGAAGTAGAAGAGTGCTATTTTTGTTGGAAGTCATCACCACACATGTTGGAAGCAACAAAAAAGAAAAGAAAAACAAAGAATTGGAACCTAGAGTTATTTATGTAGGCTGTACCACTTTTCAAATATATTGTGTTGGTAATGGTCTCTGCTTGATCCAGGTACCTATTTCAGACATGTAATTTGTTAATCTTTTTACACTTAAAAATTGCCTGTAACTTATTCCCTAAGAATGCAGCCATGTTACAGGTCATGATTCATGTGAATGGCAGAGAGGTCTGAGTCGTGTCCAGTTGCATGACAGATTCACATGTGATGCCTTGTACCAGAGGAATGGGCTTTATGTTCTTCATGTCTTTCTTCCCAGGGTCACTGACAACTCAATTAAAGTTAATGAACAGGGTCGATTTTTTCAAAACCAAAAAACCCTGTGAACCTGAGATAATACTGGAATCTCAAACCCCAGCCAATATGCTCCTCTGTTCCCTTGCTAAACTGGAGCTCTGGTCAGAGTATCTCTGTCTCTGTCCCCGAGTGTGCCAGATAGCTATCTGTTTCTTTAGCAGTTGCCATTTTGCCTCCGAATATGACAGTTCTTTCAGCTAGTAGTCAATTTTTACTTTGGTCCTTGAAAGTTGGTTTTGATTTTCAAGGTGATTCCTCCTATAAAGTTAGTAAACAAACAAACAAACAAAAACCCCAATGAAGTCCTTCTTGAGAATGTCTCTTTGTGTCCTTGGGAAGTGCAGGAAGTTGTCACTTCAAAAATTCTCAGCATGTTTCTAGTCTTAGGCAAGGCCATGGTCGTCCCTGAAACCAGGTCATTGTCCTCCTGGACACTCATACCGATGAGTGAGGACATTTATATTCTTCTTTTGTGACACTGTCTTAGCTCTGATGAGTTCTAGTAGCCCAACTCAAGTTTTTAGAAGAGAAGCTTTGAGAACCTTCTCAGTTTCTCACAGCCCTAATGGGAGGATGGAGATTTTATAGCACCACTGTGATCTTTCCTGCATGTTTAAGCAAAGTAGAAATTCATTTTGTCTCTTCTGGTAGTCAAATTTTCCAAGCCCCATATAAAAACAATTCCCAGGATATCTACTTCTTGATTTCTGCCAAGGCTCTTATTTTCTTTGAAAATGCAAGTTGAAAACACAGAACAACACAAGTACACCTATCCTGTACAGGAATGAAATATTTAGGATTTGATGGTGCCTCTCTCCAAATAAAAATCACTCTGAGCTAGGTGCTGGTGGTGCATGTTGGTAATCCTAGCTTCTCGGGAGCCTAAGATCTGAGGATTGTTGTTCAAAGCCAGCTTGGGCAGGAGAGTCTGTGAGACTCTTACCTCCAATTAACCACCAGAAGACTGGAAGTGGAATTATAGCTCCAAGTGGTAGCTAGACTTGAGCAAAAGATCCCAGGGACAGAGCCCAGGCCTTGAATTCAAGCCCCACCACCACCAACAAAAAGAAACAAACGTCACCCTGAGTGGAGGAGATGCCTGCCTTTACGAAATCCATAGTGTTGATGGGGGTTAAGCCTTTCCCTAGTTTATGGAGGTGTGTTTATATGAGGAAGACATACAACAGACACTTTCACCTAATATCAGTGTAAAAACAGGAATTTAACTATGAGATGGACTTTGCAAATGTCCACTTGTATTCAAACAGCCCACATGAGACACACTTGACTTAGAAGCTCTAAGGAATTTGAAATTATATTTGTTGGGTAATAGCAGCCAACAGATTAGCATTTGTGAGGTGCAGCCATGATGACTGGAAAGCTGCAAAGGGCCTTGACAGACGGATTTAGCACCATTAGCAGTGGCTTGTTGAAAAACAAAAATGACTTCAAATCTCTTCCCTCTGAAATAGAATGTTACATTCATCCCTTCGTTAAAGCATCCGTTATTTGCTGACTTGTTTTCTGTCTCCCCCCCCCCCCCAGCCTCTCACTCTTTTGTGTCGGAGCTAATGTTCCCAGCGTCTACACTGCGTAGGCCCTGATTATTTGTGAGACAGAGTGAGTTAATGCAGATTTGCAAGCTGTTCCCATTTGTTATATGTCAGAAAAACACATGCAAGTCACTGGCTTTAGCACTTAGCTGCCAGCTGGCTCTTCTGGAGGCAGGGGACAAATGACAGTCTATCACACAGCATGCTTTCAAAGAAAGAGGGGACCTATTCCAGAACCGCAGCATCGGAGCAGCTTTTAACAACATAAGCAAAATAAGAAGCCAACATCAGTTTTTTTTTCCCCCCTCCCTTATTTCTCCCTCTGTTGTTGAATGAATGGCAGCACAACATTTGGGAGCTTTTTAAAGCCTTGGGAATATCGATTCCACTGCCCACCATCTGAGATAGTGATGGGATAATGGGAGCTTGCCAGAAGTGTCACACACTCTCTGGTGAGTGACAACAGAGATACCCTTCTAGCCCTGGGGGAGAGGTTGCGCCTTGTCTTTTAGGTGGCTTTTGCTCCCCTCTCCCCAATGTCAAGCTCCCTGCAGGTTTCCGGGTTATGGTTGGAGTCTTCACCCTTCTTCCTTACTAGAAGCATGCCACAGTTCTTGTCTGGGACTTAGATTCTATTGTATAGAGCTATCTACTCCTTAAGAAGATGAAGAGAGAAAAGAAAAATACAGGGAGAGAATATTGTGTGAATTAGCCCTCAATTCACTTACATGTTCACCTATTCATTATGTACTGGGTATCTAACATGTGTGAGGGGCAAGAAATAGGAATAAGGATTATTTTCACATGGAAGGATGTAAAATGGTTGTTGGTTCAATTAAAAAAATCATCACCCTTGAAAATACAAATGGGTGCAAATGGGAACAGGAAGAGGACAAAGTCATAATTCTCTAGTATCAGAGAAAGACCTCATAAAATGACTTGATAGTAGACTGGGCTTGGAAGGACATGAAAAAAAATCTTTTAATATCCAGAGAAAAACAAAGAGGGCATCTGAGGTGGAGATGATGCTGAAAACAGGAAATGAGATATTAGAGGAGAGGGAGAATGAGATAGGGATAGGTATTGGTTAAAGACATACCAGCCTCTTTAGGGCAGAAAGTTAGTTATCAGAGCAGTGGGAGAAAATAAAAAATGAGATTGAAGCCAGGCTAAGAAGATGACCTTTTAATGGATGGACGGTTTTGAATCAGAGAGTGCCATTTCAGGGTGACGTTTCAGATTATTTTTATCCACTTATCCATGTAGGATCCAATTCAGTGTTCTGATATACCTAAGTGATTTATGCACAGGACTAAATAAGTTTCTCTCTATACCAAGCCCAAGGAGGACACATCATAGGGAACAGTCTCATGGTAGATTAGGGAGCTTTTACTTTTGACATTACATAGAGGTCTGATGGGATGGCCTCTGTTGAAGCCACCATGTTCCTTATGCTAGCAGAGATGTTTAGCTTCTGACTTTTACAAGCACTCTGTTAATTCCTCACGCTGCATGCAGGTCATTACTCTTCTACAATCACGGAATAATGTGCAGGGATGGAAATCAGAAGGAAGTGTGTTAAAGCCTCTCTATCCAAAGGATAGAGGAAGGTGACTTTCAGAGAACAGATTTATTCAACTAGTTCTTCTTTCCCTCTTGTTTATAGTGTTGGTTCCTGCTTGATCTCTCTGAGGTCCTAGGTGACTTAAAAATTCACGCAGGTGGCCTAGGCGACAAGTAACCATAGCTTACCAAATACTCTTGTTTGTATTTCTTGGTTCAGATGCATTGACTCTGATACTTTTCCTCCATTCGGACAAAATGGATTTTTGTATTCTTGCCAACACGACGTTTTCAAGCAACAAATATACTTGACCTTTCTGTTCTAGGCTTGACACTTAAAATGACATTTATTCTTCTGCACACTTGCTCACAAGTCCCAAATCATATCCTGTTTCTTTTTTGTTTGTTTGTTTTAACCAACTAAAATCTAAAACCAGCTCTGTGGTCTCTGATCCTTCTACCCTTCCCAATACAATGGACTTCTAAGTCACTACTTCCTCCCCCACACCCCCAGGCAGTTACATAGAATGATTTTACTTCTCTCTTTAGCCTGCCTAACCTTATGATTTTTATTTCTGCAAACATCAAGCCTAGTTCCAGCCTTCACAAAATTTTCGTATGCATGTCCACAAAGCAAGCCCCTCTGCACCAATGCTACCTCTCGTCACAGATGACTCTTACTTTCTAAGGAATTTGTATCTTTACTAGCATCTTCCTTTTCTTAGGGAACAGGAGAATCCTTCCAGAGTTTCTCATAATCCATCTTGCTCTCTCCTTACTTTTCCTCATCTTCATTTTTTCCTGTGCTATTGGTGATTTTTCTATCAGTATAGTTAAACCTCTCTAAGATAAATAAGCCCTCAAAACCAACCTTTTTCTTCTCTAGAAAATATCATTCCCCTTTCCTTTGGATGAGAGGTAAACTTGCAACCTACTGCCTTCTGATTTCCATCCCTGGAGTGTCATTTCAAAAATTCCTGAAAGAAGCCAGGACGCCGGTGGCTCATACCTGTAATCCTAACTACTCAGGAAGCTGAGATCTGAGGATCATGGTTCAGAGCCATCCCGGGCAGGGAAGTCCATGAGACTTATCTCCAATAACTACCAGAAAACTGGAAGTGGTGCTGTGGCTCAAGCAGTAGAGTGCTAGCCTTGAGCTGAAGAGTGCAGGGACAGTGCCCAGGCCCAGAGTTCAAGCCCCATGACTGACCAAAAAAACACACAAACAAAATTCCTGAAAGAGAATGTGAAGAAATGTCTAAGTCTCAACCCAGAGGACGTTTCAAGCCTTATTTTAGTTGACTTCTTAGAAATATTTAAACTTACTAAATTTGACTGAGAACAAAAGATTTCATCAATTTCCTTATAGAACTTCACTGATTATGGACTTAAGCTATGATGATAAGAGGAGTCACTTGCAAAATATACTTCCATGTAAAGTTTGGCTTAGTACATCTAAGCTCACTCCTTGAGCTCATCGGGATACAGGATACTACTTACTCTCTACACATTGGCATTTCTCACAGTGATTGTGCTCATTAAGCGTTAACTAGATATATAAATAAGGTCTCAGGTGATCAAAATAATAGAGAAACTCATTGTACTCTTGTCTTCATGATCTTAATTCTTGAGATTTCCAGAGATCATGAATGCTGGAATGAGGGTGATGGGTGTGCAATGTGATACCAGGGAAAAGGAAGAACACATAATGCAGACTGGTGGTACCTGGCATCAAAGCCAAATCTTGGTCAAATAATAGATAAAATCGGTTTTCAGGCCTCATGGAAACACCCCACAGAGAAGAAAACAACCCACAGAAGAAGACATGGCTGGTGTTGTATCACCATTTCTTGCTTTCATTCAAATTCCTTTTTCTTCTCAATCTCTGCAAGTTCTTCTTTATCTCTGCTCTTTAGATATTAATAAACACAATAACATTGATGAAATGCCTATTTGGGGGGTTGTGTTCATTACTTACTCATCATTTAATCATAATAATAATTTATTAAAAATGTTGAGAATCTTCCACATATCTGCCATTCATTTTGTAGCTGTTAAATAAAAGAAGAGAAAAACAACAGTCCTTGTTTCAGCATGCTCATCATCTAGAATGGAGGCATATAATATGTGCCAATACGGTACAAATAATTTGATGCTCAAAATAGAGGAGTAACAAATTAATGTTTTTTAACTAATCTAATAAAATCATTGAATTACTTAGAAATTATAATACTAGCCCATTTCTCTTCTAAAACTCCACTCTAACTACAGGACTTCAGGCTCATTTCTCTGACTCTGAGAGAGAACAAAACATGAACTCCAAATGAGCAAATGAACAGACATTTGAGTAAAGATAGAGTATCAAGCCCCTTTCACTTAGTCAGATGGAATAAGTCTTTACTATTACCCAGCCAATACTCAAAAGTGAATCAAATAATTCTACCTTTCCTTTTGCCAAAATAAAGAATGTTCTACCTCTATGAGGAATTCCATTGTAATGAAAACTGCAGTTATTTAGCATATACATTTATTTATTTATTTATTTTGCTAGCCATGGGGCTTGAACTCATGGACTGGGCAGTGTCCCTGAGCTTTTTTTTTTGCTCAAAGCTAGCACTGTACACTTGATCCATAGTGCCCCTTCTGGCTTTTTCTGTTTATGTGGAACTGAGAAATCGAACCCAGGGCTTCATGCATCCTAGGCAAGCACTCTACCACTGAGCCACATTCCAGCTTGCTATTAACATTTGAGTTTGTGTGTGTGTGTGTGTGTTGTACTGTGTCTTAAACTCAGTCTGCCCACTGCTAGACAAGCATTCTATTGCTCGAGTAATCATTCTGGCTCAGATTTCTTGGAAGATAAGGCTTCACTTTCTGCCCAAGCTTGGTTGATGGCAATCTTCTTATTTACACTTCCTAAGGTAACTGGGATCTCTAGCTGGCAACAACCATATCCAGCCTATTCTGTTGAGATAGGTTCTCCTCTAGCTGCATCCTTAGCTATGATATTAGGAGTGAACCATGGACCAATATATTTAGTGATTTTTAATTTTTTATTGTTATTATAAAGGTGATGTACAGAGGGGTTATAGCTACATAAATCAGGTAAAGAGTATATTTCTTTTTGGATAATATCACACCTTCCCTCACTTTCTCCCCTTATTTAGTAATTTGTATGGAACTAAAAGGCATACACTTGCTCAGAAGATTGGAAAAGTCAGGACAAAAGAGAGCAGTATAAATGTGATTGGCCTTTCACTTCTAAAAGGTGAGTTAATATTGTAGGTATGTTTCATTATGCTTTCTTATTTTCTCTCTTTCTTTCTCTCTCTCTCCCTCTTGGTCTTTTCTCTTCCTTTCTGATTTCTGTACTTTTGCCTTCTACTGACATGTTTATCTATATCTATGCTTGTATATCTAAACTTATGTTCATGCAAATCTATATACCAACATATCTAAATACATTCCTTCTAACATTGCTTAGAAAATTTGTCTTCATAAATGATGGTAAACTCTTTATCATTACTCCAAAGTAAAAGGATAGCCAGATAATTCCCTTGACATTTGACTTATGCAGTCTGGTCTCTCTATGGATACAAAAGAATTTTTTTCAGATTTTATATTTTCTTTTCTAAATTCTGCATGCAACTACATATTAGGTCAAAACAATATTAAGATATGAAATATAAGAAATTCATTTTTAAAAAGCTCAATGAGGTGTACGCAAGAAGAACAAAGGAGTATGTAATTGAATAATTTTCCAGGCATAAGAGCCAAAGGGACAAGAAAAATTGCAATCTATAGGTAGAGTCAATTCTATTGGCCTTTCTAAAAGGATTATGTCATTGTGACAAATGTTTGGTAGATGTCCTGGGCACCCCAGTCTCTAGATGAGTCACGATGTATGTGTAATGCTGGTGCCACTGGACTGTTTTCTCCTTGCTTACATCCAGGCTACTCTCTGGGGGAACAAGAGTCTGTGATGTAGCTTTAACCAGTGAAGCTGATTTACAATGGTGTTTAATCATGATGACAGTGATGTACACTCAGCACTTTATGCTTTTCAAAGTTTATTCAAAACAATTCCTCTACTTTAGATTATAAACTATATTCTGCATGAAGTGAGAATGCTCTTTTCTTTTCTATTCTTTTATTTTTCTATAATTTTCAGTTGTGTGATTTCTTTTTTGTATTTCTCTCTTTTTTTGGGGGTCCGGTCGTGGGGCCTGAACTCTGGGCCCGGGCGCTGTCCCTCAGCTCTTCAGCTCAAGGCTAGCACTCTACCACTTGAGCCACAGCGCCACTTCCAGCTTTTTTCTTTTTGCTTATGTGGTGCTGAGGAATTGAACCCAGGGCCTCAGGCATGCAAGGCAAGTGCTCTACCACTGAGCCACCTTCCCAGCCCAGTTGTGGGATTTCTACTTAGGTCCTGAGTGCCTGTCCCTGTGCTCTTTTGCTCAAGGCTAGTGCTCCACCACTTTGAGTCACACCTCCACTTCTGTGACAAAAAAATTTGTTTGCCTTTTTCTTACTATTTACCCTACATTCATATAGTTGTCATTCCATACTATCTCATTCTTTGAAATTGCCAGAATTTTCTTCTTTTCCTTTCTTCCTTCCTCCATTTTTAAATCACACTTCATCTTCTTTGGGAAATATTCTCTTGAATTTGATCCCGGATATTCCTTTTACCATCTGTATCTCTCGCTAGTAGATGCCCTTCCACTACAAATGATGGAAAGACGTCTCAAAATATCTTAGCTACAAAAAAGTGATTTTTTTTGGTGGAGGTCACAAGAAATTAAAAATGTATATATAATTTCAGGAGCAGCTGAATTTAGTGATTTAATGATATGAGGAATCTCACACTCTGGTTTTTCTATCTTCATGCCTTGGGCAAGTTTTCATTGACAGGTTTTGGCTCTCATTCTACCAGTTTAGTTTTTCCTGAATGGTATGTGTGTGTGTGTGTGTGTGTGTTTATGGAGAACCCTAATTGCCCCAAGACAGTTTGTTGATAATTTCTTCCCCAATGGGTTCCTTTGAGGTTAGAGCCATCTAACCATCTAACGCACAGAGAAAATATTTTTCTTAGGTACAGAAGAATGGAGAGGAGGCAGGTGATGACAAAGGACAGCTATAATACCCACTAGAATAAAGTTCTCACATATTTCATGTTTTCCCTTCCTTCAAGAATGTATGCCTTTAAGGCTTGGGACTGTGTCTCAAGTTCCTTGGCTTGTTTATTTCTTCCATATTAAAAGTATTTAAAAAACTATTGAAGTGATTTGTGTCATTATGTAGTATGCCTGAAGTTGGTTACTTTGGTTAGTTAGGGTGTGATTAAGAAGAGATCAGATTGTTAAATATGACTTTTGTTGTTGTTCTTTTAGTGCAGTCCCAGGGCTTTTAACTCAGGACTTTGTTTTCCTGGTTGGCTTTTTTCATTCAAGACTGGTATTCTATCACTTCAGCCACAGCTCCACTTTTGGCTTTTTGATGATTTTTCCTGTCTGGGCTGCCTTCAAACAATGATTCTTCAGATCTCAGCCTCCTGAGTAGATAGCATTACAGGCATGAGCCACCAGTGCCTGGCAAATGTGACTTTTACAAAGGGTACTTAGTTGTGCATTCTTCTACCACCTATGAATGATTCTTGAAAAATCCACTGGCTATTTTTACAAAGATCATCACTATCTTAAGGGTGCCAATGAGAGATTGTGAATCTATCACTGCAAGCCTAATACTTTTTGTTGAAAAAGCAATTCAGAGTGTACATTCTAATGCTTATGTTATCTCCAAAAGAAGAGCATGATTAATAGTGAAACATAATAAGTTACTCTAGAATGGCAGGGCAACAAAGCCAATTTTCTATTCAGCATTTGTACTCCCTTGAAAGTGAATTGTATTATAAATTCAAGGCAGTATTGTTTAAATCTGGTAATTTTTTTATTGGAATAGATGACCTATTTACTCTATTACATCTCTAGTTTCTACAACTTTGAGATTCCTTGGGGCATTTGCAGAATGGAGCAATTGAAGAACAGCAAGTTTCAGACTGTGGGCCACCATCTGTATAGAAACAGCAAGAAAACTGATGGTTTTTTTTTTTTTTTCCTCCCTGGCGTATATTTATTTCTCAAGTGCCTCTCACACAGGAGGTCTACAAAGTTCTTCACAAGCAGCTAAAATATGAAGATTGATTTACAAATGTATATTTACTAGGAAGAGATATTTCACAGTATGTCTAAAATTTCCATTAAAAATCTAACCAAATATTTCTAGCTTCTCCCCAGACTCCTTTGCTTCTACAATTTTAATAAATCAAGGAACATTTGTAAGTGCTAAATGTTAAATGGTTATTCACAGTTAATTTTTAATCAACTAACAACAGTTATGTGTTAATTGAATGCCATTAGCAAACCATAACTTGATGCATTAGCTCTTTTGTTATGCAGAGAAACTTTTCCCTAAAGCCTTTATATATTGTCTCACTTCCTTCTAAATAGAACATCAATATGTATAGACTATGAATTTAACAGATATGCCTGCTGACATTAGGTATGTCTATGTGCATGTACATTTCTTTACCTATTTCAAACAAATCATAATGTAATGTGTTGGAAACATTGAAAATGAAATAGAAACCCAAATAGTGTTCTATGAAAGAAATTAGGTAAAGATTAGCTAAAGTAGAAGCCAATTTGACATTTTGGAATTATAATTTAACTCAATTTTTTAGTTGCAATTTTATGAGTATTGATTAATATTTCTTTGGCTTTAATGTACAAGAATTACTTTTGGAAATATGGTCAGATTGATTTTTATAGGGAATATTTCATCATTAGGGAATGAAACAGAAAATTAAGATCATTTGTTCAAATTAAATGCATAACACTCAGCCAATATATATTACCACACTAATATGTTTCTGTAATTTCGGCATAACTTTGTGGTCAAACAAAGAGGATATAGTATAGATCATAGTGTAGTAAATTATGATGGCTTCATTGGAATAAACAGAGAGTGAGATCCAATGGGAGATGAGGAAAAGTCACAAAATCCAAAGTTGTCACGCATGCTGTCTAAATGCTGGGCTGCAAATACAGCCATTGACCAAATTTGTGCTATGCCATGTGTTTGAAGGTACTAAACTTTGAAGTTTATTCTGTTTATCTGTTTATCTTTTATTCTGTTTATCTTTGTCACTGCTGTACATATACCATTGTCCTATGGGACTAACATAAACAGCAAGTCCAAACACACAATTAATAATAACAAGGAGAAGACTAAACTAGGGAACAGGAACTTTTTGAGAGAGGTTGTTGGGGCATTGCACAACTGCTCATAAAGTTAGGCTTGACTGTGACCTGACTGTGACCTTTTAGAATCTGAAGAGGCATGGCAAGCCTAGAGACCATAGTTCTGTAGCAAGAGTTGGGATGAGGCTAAGTAAGGTGCTGAATAAATTTACATAATATCTCCATAATGATATTGTTAACTTGGTCTTTTGGAAGATGCTTAGAATAGGTTTGAAATCTACTTTTTACTTGTTCAGAGTGGTCATTGATTAGACTTATGAGACATAGAATAGTTCCTTGAAGTATGTAAATGAATTGCATATTGTTTTTGTGCTGTAATTAGAAGATGCATCAATTCCATTGAAAGACATTTAATCTAATAACTATTCCAATATAGGAGACTTCTAACCAATCAGATACATCAAAAAAGTATTTTATGGTCAGTCTTTCTGAAAGCATTTGCAACATTCCATGCATCTAAATACTGTAGAATTTTGTCTTCTAGAAAGGCTGGAATGATCTCCCATTCCATACTCTGACTTTTCCACTACTTGAAAGATAATATCATAATGAGGAGGATGCTTTATTTCAGAAGCCAGATGCATTTCATACATATGCTAGAATTATTTATTTATTTATTTTGCCAGTCCTGGTGCTTGAACTTGGTCTGGGCTCTGTGCCTGAGTCTCTCTGTGCTCAAGGCTAGCACTCTACCACTGGAGCCAAAGTGCCACTTCAAGCCTTTTCTGTTTATATGGTAATGAGGAATCCAGCCCAGGGCTTCATGCATGCTAGGTAAGCACTCTACCACTAAGCCACATTCCCAGCCTGATATGCTAGATCTTGATTTCCAATTGTAAGTACACCTATACTTTCTCAGTACATAAAATATTTTCAGGGAAAACATTCAATTCTGGGCTCTTCACTAGTGTTGGATGGCTTGCACCAAGCATACTTGGTACATTTCATTAATTATGATGGCAAATTTGTTTAGCCCTGTATAATATTGCCTCTAAACTTTATTTCATTTGGTTTTCATAATCCTAATAAGCAAGTAGTAGAAATGGTTCTACTGTACCCATGCAAAAATAGGCCAAGACTGGTTACAGGACTTGATGAAATCACTCACATGTTCAATGGTGAAATAGATCTTGCATTTGGATCTCATTTATTCTATTACTTTGGAAATAGGCCAATTCTTTAATGACCCTTCAATATTTTTTTTGGGGGGGGTCCAGTCGTGGGGCCTGAACTCTTGACCTGGGTGCTGTCCTTCAGCTCTTCAGCTCAAGGCTAGCACTCTACCACTTGAGCCACAGCGCCACTTCTGGCTTTTTTTCTTTTTGCTTATGTGGTGCTGAGGAATCGAACCCAGGGCCTCATGTATGCAAGGCAAGCGCTCTACTACCACTGAGCCACCTTCCCAGCCCATTCTTCAAGATTTTTATACATACCTTGAAGTTTAAAAAGTGAACAAAAAATAACACCAAAGCCAATTAAGTAGAACTCAAATGAGGCCTACCTTCTCTCATTCATTCTTTTTAAAGTAACTTTTACAATTATCTTTAGACAGTAACACAAAAAGGTTCCAATTTAACATGTCAGTTTCTGAGTACAATGAATCTTAATCAATGCCATTCCTTCCACCATTCCTTCCCATCTCTCCCAATCCCACACAGCCTGTCAGTTTACCTGGTTCCATGTTCACATATATACAATGAATATTATGATTGCATTTGCCCAGCCTTCTTTTATCCATTCCTCTGCCTCTCCCCCTCCCCTTGACTTCACCCGTCCCCTACAAACCTGGTCCAGCTTTCTGGAATTTATTTTTGTTAAACTGTAAGTTAGTTAACACCTTTGGAATCCTCTTCGGCATATATCATGTTTTAGTTAATACATTCATGTGTCTATCTGCATATTGACCCCTTATATGTTTACATATATATTTATAGCTTACATCGAACTTCCACATATGAGAGAAAACATGCTTCACTCATTTTTATTTATTCCAGTTAACTATCACAGAGCGGTTACTCTCACATTGCAAACATACATTGTGCCTATACTCTTTGAACTCCAATCTTTCACTTTTGAGGTCTAATTTTCCTTCCAGTCTAGTTTCAGGTTTTGGGTTGTTTTAACAGTGGAAGATTTTTCAGCAATTGTATCAACCAACTGTCTTTAATTCCCAAATGCACATACTTAAGGCTTAGGTTTTTTAATATTTAGCATTTTCAACTTGGATCTTATCTCCCATTCTAGTGGGGCTGTTGAGTATATAAACTACCTTCTGTTAGGTGTCAAGACTTCATAAATACTAACATACCGCTTTCGTGACATTAAGGTTCCATGGATATTGACTGGTCATTCTTTTAAGGCATACTCATTGCATGTCTTCTTTTTCTCTAATTTTGTCTATTTAATCCTTTGGAATCTTTGCAAGGAAGAAATTTTTTTAAGATTATTGTTATTATTAAATAGTCATATGAAGATGGTTACAATTTCTTAAGTCAGGTTATGAGTGCAATGCTTCTTGGTCAGTGCCTTTTTCGCATCTCCCATCCCTACAGTTACATAGTTGATTTCGTTTTTACACAATGTACAGTGAATATAATGACTACATTTGCTCACCTTTCCTCCTGTTCATGTGTCCTCCCTTTGCCCATCCCTCAAAGCATGTTTCTACTTTCTGGTGTTTATTTTGATAAACAGTACCGTAGTTCAGAGGAGTTATGCCTTTCGATTCCTCCCTCAAGTATACCCTCTTTTAGTCTGCTTGTGTATAAAATCATAGAGCTCTGTGAATGCTATCATGTATAGTTGTATTTTAGATCTAGCTTCCACAACAGTTGAGACAAAACATATGCTGTTTTGTCTCTCTAAGCCTCACTTACCTCACTTACTATGATTTGTTCTAGTCCATCCATTTCCCTGCAATTGACATAATATTGTGAGTAGATGCCCAAGAGTAGTATTGCTTGGTTCTTAGGTAGTACTATGAGAAACACCAACTTCAAGTTCTCCTCTATGTCTGTTAGAGAACTTACACAAATGACAGAAAAAAAATACCCAATGAATACTTTCTGAATGAGTCATTAAGTTTATGGTAGCCTAGGCTTTCTCTAGGGGACATCTAAAAATGACCATAGTTCAAGTGATGAAGTAGACAGCTCATAAACAACAAAACAATTGTTCTCTATTCTCATTTATTCAGTTGCTTGCTCTCAAGTTGTAGTCTAGTTTTCTTAGGAGTTATCTTTATTTGACCTTTACATTTGCCTCTGATGGCACATATACATCTTTCAACCTTTACCTATACATGAGCAGGTTGCATTCTGCATGCATTCATTGCATTGCTAATATGTTAGTGACTGCTACCTGGTGCATAAGTTGAACATTCATCATTATATAACTGCATTGGGTTGCCATTTTCTGAAGCCGTAATGCTTTAAATTTTAGTGCTTTAAAATATATACAAAGGGTCATATTCACATGGGCACAAATGTATTAGCTAAAGTATAGTACACAGAGGAGAATTCAATGGTATAACGAACTCCTTTAAACAACTTACTGTCTAACAAAGTGAATACAGGAAGTGGAAACATGTCTGTACAGGGGAGGGGTGGTAAAGTCCAAGGAGAGGAATAGGTGAATTAAAAGAAAAAAGATGGGAGAATGCAGTCATAACAATTAATGTGTATTTGTGAAAATGGAAGTAAGAAAATTAAGGGGATGGGTATGGTTAAGAGAGATCTGGGAAAATGATGAAAGTGACATTGATCAAGATTGATTTTACTTCTGGACTGATACGTTAAATTGAAATTCCTTTTGTACAACTACTTAACTATAATAGTAGGAAAGAACACATTTTAATAATGATGAAAACATTGCACACTACAGTTAGACCTCAGAAAGGGAGATTTTAAGGCCTAAGAGCATGCTTTTAGTTCTTAGAAACTGCACACTACAAGAATCTGCCCACTTACAAATGCAGCAATACTTTTTGAAGAAAAACAGGAGGTATCTAGAAGGAGAGATTCCCTGTAGGCATTTTTTTTACCACGGGAAATTAAATTTTTATGTCTAATCTAAATCCTTTATGTAAATAGATTGCTTCCTTCCTCTCCCCAATTTGGCTTACATCTGGGACAGTGTCTTTGAGGAGACCATGGAAGGAAAAAAAATAAAAAGACCAAGCTGTAGGTCTAGACATCTGGCTGTGAGATCCTGGATCACTGTTTTGCTCTAATTCTCTCAGCCACAAAATATACACTCACTCTCATATTTCTGAGACTTTGTCAGTAAAATTTAGCTTTTCATGTAACATGTGAAATGGTTGTAGGGGATGCTCCTGAGTTTTAGCAAATTTTGTCTCCTAGAGTTTCAGTTTCATCAGAAGCAGAACTGGCATTCTTTGTGTTTCAAAAATCTTTCAGCAATAATCCAATATTTGTTTGAAGACAGATATTAACTGCCTCTCAGCTTTCCTAGATTTTATCATTTGGATAATAATTTATGGGTCAAAAAATCCCAATTCTTTGTTTCTTTATTACGTTTCTGAAAATAATTCTAATTGGGTCTTCTTCAAGCTCTTAATTACTAAAGGATAACTATTTAGTCCTCTCAAACTTGACAGTATCCCTTTAAATTGCCTTTTCTTCTTCACAGCTAGATCCACATCTATAAATGCCCTAGTCATGCTAACAGCAGATCTTGCCTACAGCTATCATTCTGGAAGAGTCTTCTATAAACTGATTATAGAATTTTCCTATCACACAGTGTAAAAAACAATGTAGTGAGATACGATAAAGCATTGATTGAATACTGGGAATATGAAAGTGTCTGTCATCCAATTGGAAGGGGCCAGAAAGATGTCTTTCTTCTTTCCCTGGGGTAAAGTGGATATGAGAATTGTATAGATATTCATTGAGATAAGCTCCCTGGTCTTTCTTGTGAAATCACTTTGTTATCAGAGCTCTGCCCCCTTTCAGCTACCAGTGAGCATTTTCAGCTGCCTATAAGTGTGTGCTGTGTGATAGAGGATGATGAAAAAACCAAGGAAGATTAGTAATTTGCTAAATATTCACTTGTTCATTCACTGGTTATTTCTGGTTAAATGTTAATTGAGAAATTGGCATTTTATGAAGTGTCTTGCACCTAGTAGGTACTGAATTGAATTACTGAATAACATTCTGTTCAGTGTTCTACATTATAAATTAATCATTTTATTTTAAGTCACAAAAGAATGCATTGATTGAGATTGGGGTTTAGTGGATGGGAGAAAGAAGAGATCTGATTGTTCTTCTCAGGGACATCCCATTAATTAACTGGTTTTGAACAAGGTGAAGTAATAAAACATGAGGAAGTAATTAAAATAACAATCAGAAATCAGTTTTAAAATCTGTTTGTGGTGACAGAGTGGTGTTCTTGAACATTAAGTATTTGGGGGAGAACCAGGTATAGAGGCAAAGGTCTCTCAGTGGACAGAAAATAGGATGCACAACAGAGGTATGTTTATATTTGAATAGTCATTATAGGTCAAGCATGCTATTTATTTAATCCTAAACACAGGAAGAAGATGTAGGTAATGAGAACACTCAATTTAAATTGGTGGCTCTTAAATTTTAGTGGGCTTAAAATTAATTTCGACTATTTATAATAACCCAGATTATTAGACCCTGTCAAAAGAGAATCATATTCAGCAAGTAGAATGTGGAAAGCCATGTGTTGGAAAGCATCCAGAATGCTTTATCTGGTAGGTGTTGCTCTAGAGCACTATGGAAATTTTCAAAAGTTTAGCCTTTCTATCCGCAGAGGCATCCAGAAACTTGCAAATTATCAAGACCTGCCTCAAATGTGTTGAATCATAATCTCTAAGAAGGGAACAACAATGACACTTAAGGCGATTGTTTCTGCAAATCTTTTATTTGGGATTTCTTCCCTTCTTATTTCCAGCCTCACTATGATTCTAGGGTTTCTCTGGACCAAGCAATCACAGGAGCCCACAAGATAGCTAGTCAAATAGCAGAGCCAGTCAAATAGTACCTCTCCAAAATTCTACCTTTTCTTTCAGGATGTTTGCTGGAATATACTCTCAGGTATTATTATTTTTTAATTTTTAAGTGTTTGCTTGTGATATACAGAGATTACAGTTACGTAAGTCAAGTATTGAGACATTTCTTTTTGAACAGTGTCACTCCACCCCTTGCTCTCTCTCACCCCTATCCCCGCCCACAAGTTGTATAGTTCATTTACAATATAGTCTAGTGAATACCACTGTTGCATTGGTTCACCCTTTATCACTCCATTTCAATGTCCCCCCTCTCCTCCCACAAGACAGATAAATGAACAAACAAGACAAAAAGAAAGAAAGCAAAAAACCCCACAAATTGTTTAAATAGGAATACAAATTGACCCATTGCAACCATGAGATGTGCAAGAAGCTATGTTGAAAACCAAACTTTACAATTTAGGCGGTAGAGGGTGTAGGGTGGGGGGGTAGCTGAGGAGGTGGGAGGGAAGGGATGGTAGGGGAAAAACAAAGGAGGAGGCAACAATGCTTGATAAGAAATGTACTCAATACCTTGCTCATGTAACTGTAACCCCTCTGTACAGTATTTTCACAATAAAAATTTAACTAAAAAAAAAACAGCAACAAAGAGAAAAACCTCTTGTATCCATTTCCAGGAGTGCATCCTGATAAATATTACTTTTTATGACCAGATGCACACAGGTGCTCAATGAATTTTGCTAACTAGACCAACAGAGTTCTTGGAACTGAAGACATACTTTTTCTCTTTCACAATTCTTCTGAACACATTGGTGAATAATGTTTATTCCTTGAATATATCCTCATGATATTTAGTTTAGTGTAAAAGTAGAAAATGCTACCAGAAAATCCAATAATTAGTTCTTACGTAAAATTTAAATACAGAGATTTGATCTAGATGAAAGAAAAGAAGCTTAAATTGGAAAGTGCTTTGTGACATCAAGGATCTGTCCATTTATTGATAAGCAACAGATCAGGTGTTCATTAGAGCAGAGAGCTCAGTCAGCAGAGACAGTCATGTTTCTTCAATTGTCTACTATATTTATTCTTTTTTTTCCTCCCCATAATTGTGATAATTGTGTTTATTCTTTCTTTTTGTTTCCCCTCACTGATGCTGTTGGTGGGATGGAGGCTGTCACTGGGCAAACGAGAATGCCTGGATATCTTCACTGAGGACACTAACTTTGCAACTAACACAATTTCTCCACCCCTGGTTTTTCTCTTTAATGTATAAATAATGCATGCCTTATCTACCTAGCAGGGTAGTTGTAAAGATGGTAATAGGAATAGCTAACATTTATTGAGGGCTTACTCTGTGCCAGACACTGTGTTAAGTGCTTTACATGAATTATCTCTTTTAATCTTCCCAAGAACCCTATTATCATTGTTGTACAAAGTGAGGAAATTGAGGCTTGGTGAGATTAAGCAAATTGCCTGAGGTCACACAGCTGGAGAGTGGTAGAGCCAGGATTTAAAATTAGAATGTTTGATTCAGAACTCAAGTAGATAACTGCCATGCTGGACTATAAAGTTTGAAATGAGATGGCATATACACTGTAAAGTGCAATTTACACGGAGAAGAAAGAAGATGCTCATGTACTTTACTTCGTTTTTTTGTAATATCATCCAATAGAATCTCCATTGGTAGATAACAATTATGTCTCATTTTTCTCACTGAAAGGCCTTGTTTAATAATATTTTTAATGTTATATAACAAGCTCTTAGTAGTAATAAAACTGAGAATCTTGCCAAGTGCTGGTGGTTCACACTTGTAATCCTAGCTACTCAGGAGGCTGAGATCTGATTATTCTAGTTCCCAGCCAGCCCAGGCAAGAAAGTTAGTGAGATTCTCAGCTCCAAGTAACTACCAAAAAGCTGAATGAGGTGCTGTGACTCAAATGCTGTGACTAGCTTTGAGTAAAAAAGGTCAAGGACAGCCTCCAAACCCTGAGTTCAAACCCCAGTTCTGAAATAAAAAACAAATGAACAAACAAAAACAACAGCCACCAAAAACACCTTAGAAACTCAGAGAAGTGTTCAGTTTTAAGACAGGCACTATGAAAGTTTTTTTTGACATTTCTACCCAGCTCTTGAGTTATATTCCATCCATTCCACACCTTTGAGCAAAGTGGAATGTGTATGGTGCAAAGTTCTATCTCCTTATCATAATTAGAGTTCCATGGATTAATCTTTTATATCTAAGCTTTCAAACCTATAGAATAATTATCAGCAAATTAGCATGAAATACTGATTTTCTGCATATTTTTGTGGGGTATGGAAAAGCTTACATATTAGAACTATGAAATTAGTGAATGACTATAATTAGGTAGTTTGGTGTACAATAGTCAATAGTGCTATAATAGTGGTATAGTCTATAGTGGACTAAGTCTATAATGGTAGTTTGTAATGGTAAAACAGTAAAAGTAATAAATAATAAATTCTTTTCTATCATTATAAGCTATTATAACTACCAGAAAAACTGAAAAAGGTCTAGAAAAAAAGAAGCACAACCTGTAGGAGTTAAATAAATGTGCATTGAATGGATATATGGATGGGTGGACAGTTGAGAATGGGAAACTCAATGTCTAGTTAAAGCCCTCATACAATTGCTATTACTTTGAAGTTATTTAATCTTTGGGGCTTCAGTTTATTTGTAAAATAGATATAATCATGTTAACCCTAATGCTTTGTGATGTGTATGGTAATAATTAAATAAAATTAATAGGTATAAATGTTTTTTATGAACTGGGTACTGGTGACTCACTTGTAATCCTAGCTACTCAGGAGGCTGAGATCTGAGGATCACACTTCAAAGCCAGCCTGGGCAAGAAAGTCCATGAGACTTTTATCTCCAATTTTTTTAACCATAAGAAAACCAGAAGTAGGTCTGGGAAGGTGGCTCAGTGGTAGAGCGCTTGCCTTGCATGCCTGAGGCCCTGGGTTCAATTCCTCAGCACCACATAAGCAAAAAGAAAAAAGCCAAAAGTGGCGCTGTGGCTCAAGTGGTAGAGTGCTAGCCTTGAGTTGAAGAGCTGAGGGACAGCACCCAGGCCCAGAGTTCATGTCCCACGACTGGACCCCCCCAAAAAAATTAAAAAAAAAAGAAAACCAGAAGTAGTGCTTTGACTCAAAGTGGTAGAGTGCTAGCCTTGAGCAGAAAGAGATCAGGGACAGTACCCAGACACTGAGCTCAAGGCCCATGACCACCTGAAAAAAATATAATAGGCATTATACACAATTTCAAATTATTGTTTTCAATGTTGAATGCTTACAACATCCAAAGAATATTTTCAAATCATTGTCTTACATGCGTTATGTGTTCAAATGCAAAATATAAAAAAAATAGGGAAGCTGAGTCAGGGGGATGAACTGAGGACTTTGGGTCCAGAAGGAATGCTCATTCTTGAATAAAACCAGAGTCCTGCTGCTTTGTTGGTTGAACTAGAAAAGCAAGGCTTAACCATGCCCCTGCATCCTAACCGTGTTCAGTATGCTGTGTTCTAAGACTGGGGGTGAGTATCCAACACTAGTTTCTAAAATTTTATTTTCAGATGGAAAGTGGGCATAAACAATAAAACTCAAATGTCAACTTTCCTTTTTAAATTTAGGAATCAAATATCTCATTTCTATATTCTTATATGTAGTTGTTATATGTGATTTAAATAACATTTCCATGCTAATTTATATGTTTCAACTCTTCTTTCCCAGATAGAAAAAAAAAACACAAACAGGAAGGAAAAGCGTACTTCAATATCTGACCACCACTTTTTTAAAACTTTTTAAAAATTATTATTATCTTTAAGTAGTTGTACAAAAAAGTTTCCATTCTACAAAACAGTATATGAAGACAAGGTATCTAACAACATTTTAATTCTGGATCTTTGTCTCTAGTAAGAAGAATCATGATTCTGAGGTTCAGGAGTATATCTTCAGTTCTGTTTCTTTCCATGTCTTTAACATTCACATTAATGGTGTGTGGTACAATTTGTTCTGTTATCGTTCTCTATCACCGCTTTGCTTTTGATTTCTATTTGATGGATGCATATAAAAGATTCATTGATTTCTCTTAATTAGATATTCCCTTGTTAAAAATGCAACTGAAGACCAGGTCAAATCTATCTTCCCAACAGGTTCATTGCACTTAAAAAAATAAAAGCAGAAAAGTATCAAAAGCACTCTGAGCACAGCACCAGGACTCTGCCTCCCATTTCCAATGGGAATGGCAGCACCTGACCGGAAAGGTGAACAACTACTAAGGGTGATCTGTAATCAATATCATGAAACACAATTCAAACAATGGCCTGCTTTCTGAGAGCCACTGTTCATCTGACCTGAAATAATCTCTTCTCTCTCTCCATGCCTTGCTCTGTCCTCCTCCCTTCTGTCCCCCTCCCCAACGTCTCTGTGTGCTGAATCTAAATGAGTAGGATATGAACTCTTAGCCATGCTCCCGAGAGTTTTATTACTTTTTCCCTCTTTAAACTTAAGGGTGCTAATTAATGTAGGAAAAGTTATATGCCAAGTTTGCTTTGCCTGTGGTTTCATTAGATTAAAGGCTACTGGCAACTCCAGCTCTGTCAGAAGGACCGGTGTTGTATTCTTATCCCCTGAAGGAGGCTTCAGCTCTGCTGACTCAAGAAGACTTCAGCTTTTGATTTGGAGTTATTGGATATTGACCCATCACTCAAAGCAGAGTTATGGAGCTGCTTCCCTGAATCCAGGGAACTGGGCTCAGGCTTTGCCTACAGCATCCCCTACCCTCCCTTCAGTTTCTGTTGAAGCTCAGCCAGTAAATGTCAATTTCATTTTGTAAAGGCCAGGCAGTTGTCAGTTTTTCCAGAGGATTCAGGGGAAAAAGAGCTCAGGACTATGGTCTCAGCAATACAGACATTTTATGGAGTTTTACTGTGTTCCTCCAACTTTACCAGCCCCCTCCTTTGCTGACTCAGTTTAATCAAACCACTATCATCCTTGCTGGCCTAGAAAGGTTTGTGTAGGCTGGACGTTTTCTGGTCCCAAACTGGATCACTCCAGTTTCAAACTACTTCAATACTCTACATAGTTATTGTGATGAATTAGAGAATACTTTTACCCATGGAGGCAGATACCAGGGAGAAAGAGGCCCAACACTACAAGCCATTGTCATCTATAGCCTGCAACGCTATGGGGAGGGTTCCTGCCAGCAGCAGAGGCTGATGACAACTTACAGGCTGTGGAGGACTCAGTGGTAGATGTGGCTGAAGGGAGTTCCAGCAGGACCAAAGCCAGTGGTGGAGTCCAGATTTCCATGTGATGAATACCTTTGGGTTATTCAGCTCATAATATCTCACTATTCTTCATTTTTTTCAACAATGCCCCACCCTTTTTATTTGTTGTTTAATCAGCGATGACTACATGATCTAAGCCATTACCCAGGAATTTGCTATTGGGCCCTAGAGAGGAATTTATTTTCTCCAGGTGGCTGGATCCTGGAAGTGTGCACTCTGAGGCTGCCAAGGGATATGCAGATGGGGGAGGACAGAAGATCAGTTGCAGAGAGATGGAACAATGAAATAGAGCCATTTGGGTCAAAGCATGAATTCTGTATTCTATTAATAATATAATCTCCACATTCTTTTTAATCTATATGTATTTAAATTTTAATTGTTATTATAAAGGTAGAGTACATTGCTTTCTGTCTTTCTTTCTTTCTTTCTTTTTTTCTTTCTTTCTTTCTTTCTTGTCATGGGGCTTGAACTCAAGGCCTGGGCACTGTCTCTGAGCTCTTTTGGTCAAGCCTAGTGCTCAGCTACTTTGATCCACAGTGCCACTTCTGAGTACATTTCTTTTTGAACAGTGTCACCCTTTCCCAGCTCTCTCCCAGATTTCCCTCCCATCCCCCACCCACAAGTTATATAGCTCATTTTCAATATAGTATCCAGTGAATACCTTTGCTGCATTTGTTCATACTTTGTCCTTCTGTTTCTGTGCCTCCCCTTATACTCACAAAGTCATATAAATGAACAAACAGAACAAAACAAAAGAAAATGAAAACAGCAAAAAAGACAAAAAAAACTCTGTTTCCATTTCCTGGAATTTATTTCAATAAATATTATTTTGGATGATCAAATGCACATAAGCATTGTGTCTTTCTTTCCTTTCCTAAGAATATCCTCCTTTGGTCTCATTGTGTGTGAATGCTTAGAAATCTGTACAAGTTACTATGTCTCTGTGTATTTTAGATTTAGCTTCCACATATGAGAGAAAACATGCTGTTTGTCTCTCTAAGCCTGGCTTCCCTCACTTAGCATGATTTATTCTAAGTCCATCCATTTCCCTGCACATGACATAATATTATTCTTTATAATGGCTATGTAAAATTCCATTGTGGATCCATTCATCTACTGTAGGGCATGTGGGCTGTTACTGCCACTTGGCTATTATGAATAGTGCAGCGATGAACATGGGTGTGCAAATGTCTTTATTATATTCTTAGCCTTCTACATTCTATAAGATGGAACAAGGTAGATTGATCTGACCTTTGTCCTTTTAACCAAGAGTCAAATTCCAGAAGATATGATGATAGGTGGGCAAGGGTGAAAAGTATTTGTGTAAGGGTGAAAATTTCCTAATACTGATGAGCAGTGGCTCAGGAACTAAGACCAAGGCAGAATCCTCTATGGGAATTAAAAGGATTGGAGTAGAAACTTAATTTGGAACCTGGAAATTTAAGCCCAAGGAAGACTAGATGTGAAAGTAGAGGGTGCAATTAGATGAGTACCAGTGTCTCACAGCTGTAATCCTAGCTACTCAGGAGGTCAAGATCTGAGGAATGTGGTTGGAAGCTAGTTCAGGCAGGAAAGTCAGTGAGATTCTTACTTCTAGTTAACCACCAAAAAAAAAAAAAAAGCTGGAAGTAGAGCTGTTGCTCAAGTAGTAGGACACTAGGTGAGGCTTGAGCAGAAAAGCTGCAGGACAGCACTCAGGCTTTGATTTCAAGCCCTGGGACAAAGCCTATTTATTGTTATTCTCAAGTTCAGAAGAACCTGGTAGCGAGGGTGTAGTAGAGTACGTAGAAGGTCAAAAGGTTAGCCTTTGTGGGAATGGGATGAGAAGATAAGGCTGATTGGCATGCCAAAAATATAAAATTACATATCAGAAAATATGGGGAGATTCTTGCTGTGTAGTGTGGAGAGCAGAGCATCTGCAATGTAATTCTCTGGCTTATGTGTAAATGTTTGATGATAATACAGTTAAATTTCCAAGCATTTATTCTGATCACATATAGACAAAAGCACTACAAGTCATTTTTCCCAATTCTGAGAGCAAGTCTGTTCTCAGGATACAAAGTTGTGTCATTCTATTGGTACAGGATTAAAAGGTGCCGTTGTACATTTACATGAGCTTAGTTAATATGGGTAATATACTTTTGCATGTGTGTGCCAGTGCTGGGGTTTGAATTCAGGGCCTGGGTGCTGTCTCTGAGCTTCTTTTTTTTCCCTCCTCAAGGCTAGCAATCTACCACTTGAACCATAGCTCCACATCCATCATTTTGGTTATTGATTGATTGATTGATTGTCAGTCGTGGGGCTTGAATTCTGGTTCTGGGCACTGTCCCTCAGCTCTGCAGCTGAATGCGAGCTCTCTACCACTTGAGCCACAGTGCCACTTTTGGTTTCCTGGTGGTTAATTGGAGATAAGTCTCACAGACTTTCCTGCTTGACTGGCTTTGGACAGTAATCCTTAGATCTCAGCCTCCTGCATAGCTAGGATTACAGACCTGAGCCACTGGCACCTGGCTTTTTGGTTGTTTATTGACAATAAGAATCTCATAGACTTTCCTGCCAGGTCTGACTTTGAATCTTGCGTGATTCCTCAGACCTCAGACTCCTAAGTATCTAGAATTATAGGCGTGAGCCTCCAGCACCCTGCATGTTAATAATGATTTAAAAGATACACTTTCCAGCATCACAAATTAAGATTAAGCATTGGCATAAAAATAACATTTTATTTCTTGGCAATACTTTTAGTCTTTTTTTGCACTGCAAAATTCCTGTGCTAAACCAACATCTCATTTATTCCTTAAAACAATCCTGAGAAGAAGGCAAGATAGAAGCTATTCATTTCCTTATTTGTAGATGAACTCAGAAAGTTCTGGAAGAAGTTATTTAGAAAGCTAGTGCTACAACCAGCCTGAATTCCTTGAAGAAGGAAGAATAGCATCCAACTTCTGTTCTCAATGGAAGCCTTTGAC
This sequence comes from Dipodomys ordii, assembly GCF_000151885.1. Classification (NCBI taxonomy): domain Eukaryota; kingdom Metazoa; phylum Chordata; class Mammalia; order Rodentia; family Heteromyidae; genus Dipodomys; species Dipodomys ordii. The sequence goes on from NW_012267241.1 coordinate 3,953,706, forward strand.
AGGTGAATCTACTTGATTCTTGTTTTTTGTTTTTCTTTTTTTTCAAGTTGGTCGTGGGGCTTGAACTGTGGGCCTGGGCGCTGTCCCTTAGCTCTTTACCTCAAGGCTAGTACTCTACCACTTTAGCCACAGGGCCACTTCTGGTTTTCTGAGTGGTTTATTGGAGGTAAGAGTCTCATGAACTTTCCTGCCTGGGCTGGCTTTGAACTGCAGTCCTCAGATCTCAGCCTCCTGAGTAGCTAGGATTACAGGCACAAGCCATCAACACCCGGCTTGATTCTTGTAATAAGTTTTGCAAGGTAAGCTTAATGATTCCTTTTTATAGATCAGGAGATTGAATACCAATGAATATGCAGTTTATGATTCCCTATTTACTTTGGCCACAAAGATGGTTGAACTTGGACTGACCTTTTTACTGGAAAGCTGTTTGCTTCTACTATTCCAGGCTTCCTCCATTCTTAAAGCTTTCTGGAGTAGCCACTGTTGAGTAAGAAAACATTTATGCATGACAGCTCTAACACTAAATATGTGTTCCTTTGAAAGACTGGTAAAGTAGAACTGGAAATTTAGTGAAGGAGCTGGATCTATAAGAAGTACTTCTAACGCTCAAAAGCAAGAAGAAGAAGTACTTCTGGTCAGAAATATGTAGGTTAAAAAAAACTGGCAAGAAGGACAGAGAATAAAACATAGTTTGTGAACCAATTCTGTAGCTGAAGGGATGATGGGAAATCCTGGAGATGGTGACCTGAGACCACACCTGGAGAGGCACAGAAGGGTCATTTCCACTAAGCACTTACCCAGTTGTGCAATTCACAGTGCAGAAAAGTTCCCTCTTGATCTAGGATCGGCTTTAAGCCCCGAAGCATGAAATGTGAATACCTTTTGCTCAGCATCCATTAAATAAATGTTATTCTTCTCCTTGGCAGAAAACACAAATTTCTCTGCTCAGAGCAATGGCATAGCAGAAGGAACAGAATTTACAATATCCATCTTTACGATAATGGCTCTCACCTTCCAAGGAAAGGAGCTTGGAGGAAAGGAGCTCCATTGAGTGCCCAATGACATGTCAGCTAGGTTTGCCACCGTTGCTAATTACCTGGCACGGAGGAAAGGCTATGTCTCCAGAAGGCAGAGAAGGGTTTGTGAACTTTGGAGAAGGGGCAAGATGCTTTGGTGTCTTGTGTTATGCAAACTGGAGATTGGCCCCCCACCGGGGTCAGGTCTGACCTTTGTCTCCTCTCCACCACCCAGCAGACATTTTTGCCCATTATGATCCCAAACACGCTGAAAAGTACCCTTGGCCACTGACAGTTTTCAAGGTAGAAGCAATGCCTCCGGAATAATACTATGTTCAGGACAAAGAGGAAGGGTAAACAAAGCATTACTTTGAGTTGCAAATAGATGTCTTTGTTAAATACTGGAGAAATCCCCTTGGTGCCTACCTTACGCAGCTCTGTTAAAAATGCATTTGCAATACGCTCAGTGTCAAGAAATCACATCTTACCGGGCCAACAAGGTTAAGAGCATCTCCCAACTACAGGAAAAAAAAAACAAAACCTCATTAAAATGGTCTTTGCAGTAAGAGAAGGCCTTGTTTTCTATCTCTCCCCCCTCAGCCTCGTCTTTTTTTTCTCTTAAACTAATGTTTTGCAGAACTAGAGATATTTGAAGTAGTATAACATACATTTGTTATAAATATAATAAGCATGGTAAAAATGAGAGAAAAATGTAATGATAAATAGCATAAAAAATCCCCAAAAAACAGCAGAGGCAGAAAACAACTTAACAGAATATACTTGACCGGCAGGTAACATATTAAAATTCTATTTTGGCAGAGAGAATTGATAGCAGATTGGCTGAAAGAAAATCTGCTCTAGAAAAGATGACAAAGACAATCCTAGTCCCTTTCCCTGCCACAGGCTGTAGATGAGTGAAACCCAAGGAGGAAATTCTTATTACAGCAAATAGAAGTAAGTCCAGAGGGAAAATTAAGTTGATAATTTACAAATTTCCTTTCAAACCTGAAAGAGGATCGCAAATCAGGTTACCTATTTACTTATTTGCGTGTGTGTGTGTGTGTGTGTGTGTGTGTGTGTGTGTGTGTGTGTGTGTGTGTGTGGTAATCCTAAACCTGGTGTTTGGTACCTGTTAATATACCTGAGAATAGGGAAATAAGTCAAGGCTCAATTCTAACTCAGGAGTTTATTTCTCAGAAATGAAGCCAGAAAAACCTAACTTGGGTCAGACACGCAATATTAGGGAATCTGATTTTGAGAAGAGATATTTTTCTTGCTGCCTAATGGGTAACATGAGTTTGGTTATGGATGCTACCAAATGGTGGAAAACTCAGTCTCTTCAGTTAACTGCTGTAGGTAGTCATGAGGGAACCGCATGAGCTTTCAAGCACCCTGATGTAGTCACTGTCATTTATCTATCTTTGCTCATCTGAAGGGAAGACCTTCTCACTGAATCACCAGATTCACTCACTGAATCACCAGATGTGGCAGATGTAATGTACCAGTCAGCTAGATAGAATATGAATGGGTTGGTATACAAGTACAGGGAGATATACATATAAACCCAATATATGATGGGTCCACTTAACATGCTTTGCTTACAGTGATGGCAAACTGATATAAATTCAATAGTTGTACTTCAAAGTTTGAATTTTCTTTACCTTGGGTTAGCAATGTACAGTATGGTATTCTGCCCTGATGCTGAGCAGGGGTAGCAAGGAGAGCTCCCAGTGAACCACTGTCTTGTCATTCTATGTTGGATAGCAGTTTCCAATATGTACCTGAGAGAGTCAGCCCTTTAACAAGACACAGACTTTGCATGAAAGGATTTGACCTAATTATGATAATCATGGACCCAAAGTGATGGAAATTGAATCATCCATAGTTAATCTGCCATTGATGAAGGTAACAGCTGGGGACCAAAGTCCTAGTGCCATTTTTTTCTTGATATTTCAATCCCTTTCTTTTGTTTTATTTTATTTTCTTGTAAAGATGCTGGAAAGAGAGGTTACAGTTACACCAGTAAGGTAATGAGTACATTTCTTGTTTGGCATTGTTACCCCCTCCTTTGTTGTTCTCCCACTATCTCTTCCCTCCCCTACCTCAACCCCTCCCCCTCCCCCCACTGCAGAATTGTAAGGTTCATTTGCAATACAGTGTCTTGTGAGTATTATTGTTGCAATGGGTCATCATGTGTCCTTGTTTCAGCATTTTGTTATTCCCCTTCCCCTCCCCAAATTAGATAAATGTATATACAAGATGCAAGGGACCAAATTCAAATACAGTGACATACTGGGATATACCATAGGAGGAAGAATGTGCAAAAGAAACAAAGAAAAAAATCACATAATACATTAAAAACAATGTGTCTAAGTCACTTTCAATATATGTTTACACTGTTGAGTAAACAGATTGCTGTATGCTCTGGAGAATCCTGAACTGTGCCTGTTGAACCGATCAAGAACATCATTTTTACTCTTAAAACTATCTTATTTGGGATGAAATTATATGGTTACACTACTTAAAAACTTTTTGGGACTCAGTTTTTGTATTTGGAAAGAGATTGTTCTAGACAACCTTAACCTCATCATACACAAACATTTCTTTTGTTCTACCATGTTAGGTAGGCCTTAGTTACGATGGTTAATAAACATCAACAAATAAATGGTGGCTAATTAGGGTGTTGTCCCTATCTAGGATATTTCCTTTTTATAGAGAATTAAAAAATGTTGATTATTTTTATAAAGGTTATGTATGAAGGGTTTACAGTTATATAAATCGGATAATGAGCACATTTCTCCCTTGTTTTAAATTAATTTATCTTATTGTTACTGTAGAGGTGACATACAGAGGGATTGCAATTACATGAGTCAGGAAATGAGTACATTTTCTTTCATACAATGTCTTCTGTCCCTTCATTCTCTCCCATGGGTACATATTTTTGGACAATGTCACCCCTTCCCTCGCTCTCTTCCAGTTTTTCCCTCCCATCCCCACCCACAAGTTGTATAGTTCATCTTCAACATAGTGTCTAGTGAGTACCACTGCTGCATTGGTTCACCCTTCACAGAGGAATTTTCCACAAGTTTTTTTTTTTTAAATTTATAACCTTATCTTTAATGTCTTAATTGTCTTAGGGAGCTCTCCTTTGCTTAAAAGGAAGAAATGTATGCATTGGATTATTATTCCAGAGGTTTCAGTCAATGGTCACTTGCCTTTGGACCAATATCAAGGCAGTATACCATAGCAGAAGAGAAAGCAGGAAAAAGCTACTCATCTTATGTTGGCTTTGAAGCAAAAAGAATATAGGACTATGGTCCCATTATATTCTCTAGGGGCATGTTTTTCAAAAAATCATTTTACCTGTTTCCTAAAGTTTCTACCACCTCACCACGGTACTATAAGTAGAACCCCAACAACTAAACAAGACATGGGCCTTTTGGAGACATTCAGTATCCAAACTGTAAAAACAATGAAGTTAGAAGCAAATTCAACATATATTAGCTGCTTTGCCTCCTCTGAGAAACACTAAACATTGGACCAGCAAACTTCAGTCATTCCACAAGAGACCTTAACAACTAGTTCTGACTAGGCTGAATCCAGACAGCCTTGGAAACTAAAATAAAACATGATTTGAGACCCTAATCCATAGGATCCCACAAAGCCTCTAATTTGTATATGGTTTAAAGTCTGTAAGTGTTTCTGATACAGAGCTGACTTTGGCAACATTGATGTATTCCAGTGTCTTAATTTATAAACTTTGGACCAAGATCGGAAGACTTTTTCTTTTGTTGGGGGGAAGGAGGTCTCTGTTCTTTACTAAGTGTATTAGTAGAGAGTATTTCCTTTAATTTTGCCAGACTCTTGTGTTGCTTGAAATATTAGTCCAGTTTTAGAAGGGATATAATGAGAGTAGCTGGCCAAATTCTCACAGTTAGGAGCAGAATCAAAATTAGTTTTTGTTTCTCAGAATTTCTATTCTGAATCTCTCTCTCTCTCTCTCTCTCTCTCCGTACATATATATGCAATATATATATGCCAGCAAGGTCAGGAAGTCTGTGAAACCCTTATTTCCAAAAACTACCAAAAAAGGCTGGAAGTGGAGCTGTGGTTCAAGTGCTCAAGTGGTAGAATGTTAGCCTTGAACAAAAAGAAACTCAGGTAGAGTAGCCAAGCCCTGAGTTCAAGCCCCAGGACTAGCAAAAGAACCAACCAAACAAACAAAAATTGTAATAACTTAAACAAACAAAAATCGTAATTACTTAGTTATGTGTGTGTGTGTGTGTGTGTGTGTGTGAAAAGCTTCTATTTTCCCCACAAAATCCTCTAAAGGATTTTCTTTCCTTCTTCCTCAGAAAGATACGCATTTAGGAGTTTGTTATTTTCTCCCCAGTCTTGGTATTTTTGGATGAACATTTAATTCTGCTCTTCCCTCTCCCCGTGAGCATTCAGTGGGCTGCCTGGCAGAGATGGCAGGAGATGTTTTCATGCACGATCAAGGACATAGATGCATTGGCTGCCAGCCTCAGGCAGGGACACAGACTTGTCTCCCACCAGCAGAGCGATGATGCGTTTCCCCAAAATGTTCCAAGAATGGCCTGGAATGTGACTAGACAAGGTCCATGCGGCCTCATGAATGGCTTCACACTGCACCAGCCAGAAAACAATCACAACAGTAATTCTTGGATTAGCATGAAAACATTTCCAAAGGGGGCTCAAAGACAGCCTTTTGTCCCTTTTTATAAAAGGGAAGAGATGAGGTGTGACAAATGGCCTGTTGGTTGGCTTTCTGTGCCAGGCAGAGGTCATCTTGGAAGGGCACCACAGACACAATCAGTTTAACAAAGAAGAAGCAGACTCAAAAATCAAAGGACAAAGAACTTTTCAAAAGGCACAAGGTGATGTCTAAGGCAGGTTAAATTAAAATAGGAAAGAGATAGTATAACTCATACTTTCTTTAAAAAAAATGCTATTCCCCTACACTGACACAGGGCATATGTCCAGTACAAAGGACAAGATTTTAGTCAGGGGACAGGTATCCCAGACATAGCTGAAGCATTGAAGCTCTGAACTTCAGTTTTTGCATCCCTGAATCATCTTTAATAATACCTACTTTGCTTGGGTGTTGTAACAATGGATTAAATTGGATTAGAGATAGGAAGTCAGGAGGATTAGTGGGTTAGTGAGGAGAGCCTTTCAGAAACATGGATGACTTGAGTAAGAACCTCATTTCTCAGAGACTAAGTGACTAGCCTGATTTGGTGTTTCTAAGGTCTCATGGTGGGTTGTGATGGGTTGGAGATGGTAGTGGGGTAAGAATAGATTATATGCTTTGTGACAGCTCCAAACAAACAAAATCACTGGGTCCAATAATGCCTTAAATTTGTCCACCTTCTTGGCCATTTATTCCTATCCATGGAAAGGAAAGCAATCTGATAAATTGATATGCCTTTAAGGTTTTCCGATTGAAGGTAACCTCTTTTGATTCCTAAGAGAGAGGACCTGGAACTGGTGCCAAAAGAAAATCTGTTCAAACCACATTGAAAATGAGGGACATGGTAATGTCCTAAATGAATGCTGGATGCTACTTAGAAACAGAATGGCTGATATGCAGCCTCAAAAAGAAAAAAAATCAAATAAAGCAAATAATTGTCCTGATTTGTTGAATTACAGGAGTTTCACACTCCTTGTCTTTGTTGGGGGCAATTTGAGCTGAGTTTTTTTTTAATATTTTATTTTATTTCATTTTTCTTGCTCCTGAAACCTGGTAGGACCATCATGGAAGCATCATTGGGCTGAGCCAGGTACTGCCTTTGGCTCTCACAGATCATCTATGGCTGGACTGAATGACCCTGCTATGTGTCATTTTACCTATTCAGCTTGAACTCTCCCCTCCTTTAAAAAATTATATAGCTTTAAGGTCTAAAGCTTGCTGATCTGATGTATGGATACATTGGGAGATAATCATCAAAATAATTATCATGGCCATCACTTCACCTACCTCAGATTTCCTTGAGTGTGTGTGTATGTGAGAGAGAGACTGAGAGACAGAGACAGAGACAGAGTACAGAGAACTCTTAGGAGCTACATTTAGAGCTACATTCTGAGCAAATCCTCAGTAAACCACAAGGTATTATTGCCTGTGCCATCATACTTCCATTAATCTTCAGAACTTATTCATATGACTTTCCTTTTTTGTAAAATTAGTTTGGGCAGCGAGCTTTCTCAAGGTGCCTTCTAGTTCTAAATACACCATAATGTAATTATTTTATTTAGTATCTTTCCTATATTTCTATTTGTTCTGTAGACGGTGTACAGCTTAATTGTGACATGAAAGTAACTAATTTAAATCACAGGGAGATGAAAAACACTGCAAAGAAAGTTGACCACGGTGTGTGTGTGTGTGAGTGTGTGTGTGTGTGAGTGTGTGTGTATGTGTGTGTGTATGTGTGTGTGTGTAAGTGTGTGTGTATGTGTGTGAGTGTGTGTGTGTGAGTGTGTGTGTGTGCACACGCATGTGCACGTGTCCTTCATCTGGTTTCTCTTCACCTCCAACAAGGGAGGCAGAAGTGATATATTTTGTGTGATGAACAGATGATTTTCTGGCACTGGATTCTTGATCATTATAAGTGATGCTCAGATCAGGATAGCTGAGTGTGAGTACAGAGGATCACTGGGAAAGAAATGTCATAGCAGAAAATGTCACATTCTGTTAATTACTGTGAAAAAACTAAGCACTCCATCCTAGAAACGCAAATGAAGGCCACGGACTAGTTTCCATCCTGAATGACTTAGATTGCAGCCTCAACCACTGGCAAGAGGAGGGAAGAGTTGACCTCTGCCAAGTTCCATCTTAGCCCCTCCGTTCTTGGAAATGCTGGCCCTGGAGGAAAAGTGTCACACGTTTTCTTGTATGTCCTGTCGCATACTGAGTAATGTTGCCCCTCTGCCCCCAGTGGAGCATTTTAATGATAACGGCTGTCTTCAGGGACAGATTGTGACTTGTCTTTTAAAGGAAGATGAAATCTATTAAGACAGCGAGGACAGAAAAGAAAAGCTGTGTCCCTGGGAAGAGCTCTAAACAGAGGCAGAGTTAGCTTTTCCTGTACCCCCACCCCCACCCCTTTGTTGGAAGACTGTACCCTTCAACTGTTCTGTTTCGTGTCTGGATTATTATGGTTGTTGGTGTATAAAATTGCTGCTTGGTGTGTATAATTTATAAGCCCTAAAAAATGATAAATTGTCTCAAGTAAGAATAGTGATTTGTGCTAAAGTCCTCAGGGTACTTTGGTAAAGGAATTTAATTTCTTGAGGGAAATTGTCTACAACTTCTTGTGGAATATTAGTTAACCAGTTCATAGCTGGGATTTATTTTCAGGTGTGCACGTCTGTGTGTGTGTGTGTGTGTTTGTGCATGTGTGCACGCTCATGCGTGTCGGTGTGTATGCACCTGTGCATGCATACGCTTGAGTACGTGTGTTTAAAGTTTTGATTATTGGTATGGGAAGATTTTTACCTGAGCAATGAGAGCATATATCAAAGTTTGATAGCATGGAAAGCTTAAGGAAATAGAGAACATAGTAAATTTATTTTTCTTACTTTTGTTTCAAACCAATTGTTAGGATTTCTTTGCTTTTCTTTTTTTTGGGTCTGGTCGTGGGGCCTGAACTCTGGGCCTGGGCACTGTCCCTCAGCTCTTCAGCTCAAGGCTAGCGCTCTACCACTTGAGCCACAGCACCACTTCTGGCTTTTTTCTTTTTGCTTATGTGGTGCTGAGGAATCGAACCCAGGGCCTCATGCATTCAAGGCAAGTGCACTACCACTGAGCCACCTTCCCAGCCCAATTGTTAGGATTTCTGTGGACATAGCACTTATTTTTGCATCGTTGTTCAGTGATTCCCAACAAGGAACTATTTTTTTTCAGCCAGGGAATATTGTGGTAATATATGAGACATATTTCCTTGTCACAACTCAGGGATATTTACTGAAATCTAATGGGCAGAAGTTATCAGTGATGCTGTATATCCTCTGAATATTTGTTACAGATTGTCCAAAACCAAGCCCAGTAGTTATTAAGAATAACTGAAAATATACTAAATACCATTTGAATAATAGTATGTGACTACAAAAGTACATTAGCCTTGAACTTCTTAGCCTGGGATGAGAGACCATGTACCATCTGATCTTGTTCTACTCTTTTCTAATTCTCCTGTTGAATTTCTGCAATTGCCAGACTTATGATCATGGCTTTAAAAACTCAATTTTATGTTCATAAATAGTCATAAATTCATACTTTTGTTTGTGCCTATCCCTCTCATACTGGCCATTAACATCTCACTTATGTTTCAAGAGTAAGATAAAATGTTATCTCTTTTGTGAGGGAAACAGACAGAAATATTGCCCTCTTCTCTTTCCAAATACAGTTTCCCTTCTTCCCTCCCTTCCTCCCTTTCTACATCCGTTCTTCCCTTCTTCCCTCCTTCCTCCTCTTAGTTCCGTGATTAAATGATCACATGTATCAATTGTGTTTTTGACTTTTTTTCTATATTTAAATAAAAAAGAAGCTAAAAGAATTAGGGGCCTCTAGTTTCAAATATCACACCAACAGCACTTGTTTTGTAGCCCAGAACAAACCACTTAACCTCTCTGACCCTCTGTTCTTTTAAATCTACAAAGTAGACACAATAATACTTACTTTACTTCCTCTTGAAAGATAGTTTTGGATCACAAGTGATGATGAACACAAAAAGCTCTCTGAAAAAATATAAAGAACACCATAAAAGTAAGACGTTATTATTGTCATCAATTTATAAAACTGCAGTGGATCTTACAACGTACTAATGCTGTGTATATTCTGCGAAGCACTTAGCTGTAGCTAGCACTTAAATGAGAGCTCATGCAAGTGTCTTGTTTCCCTGGCTTAGATAGGCTGGCATGGGAGGCTGAAAAGAGGTTACTACCTGTATTGATAGAGAAGCTATTAAAAGCAGAATGTGGTTTTTAACTTCCCCAGGACCATGATAGAAATGAATAAAATTTTGTGTGCTTTATCATTTGTGACCCAGAAAAGAGAACCCTGAAGGCATGAAAAGTCTTAAAATAAATTATTTGTGTGCAAAAAGAGGCAACATATTTTACTGTTTGTGCAATTTCAGTTGCTCCATTAAGGGTATAAATAGGAGATGGGGTCATCTAAGCAAATTGATTTGGGATTTGTTAAAGCTTTTACTGGCTACAAATTAAGAAGCCCAAGTTTAGTTCGTTACTCCATATCTGAACTTCCCTAATTGGTAGAAGGAGCACAGACTTGGGATGGGGCAGAGGGCATGATCCAGGAAGTGGGAGCAGCTGGCATTTTTGTGTCTCAGCATGGAGCCAGTGGAAGCTCTAGAGTCACAATTACAAGGGACAGGAATGGAGACAAGAAAGAACAGTTGATATTGGCTAATAGCTAGTGGGTGGCAATGAGTTCAGCCTATAGGTCTGACAATTTAGCTTGTAGATATTCTCTGAGGTAAGGTAAGAGTAGCTTGAATAAATCACCTGTCTCTCACCCTTCCCTAGTGGTTGATGGGAACTTCTAAGGGTTCCAGCTCTACGGACACTCAATGAACCAGTGATTAATCTATAGTCTTAGAAATATCATAGTTACATTCTTGCTATGCAAATAGTTTATAGAGGGGTAGGAGATTGGATTTAGAGTTTAAAGGCCAAAGAAACTCACTCTTGTTTAATTCTGGTCTCTGCTGTGGATTTATTAGTTGATGTGATTTTGAGCAACTTAATCTGCCTCCCGAAGACTCAGCTTCCTCCACTGAAAAACAAGAATAACAGTGTCTAATTTGCAACGTTGAGGTAAGTGCAGTGTTATTGTGCAATGACTGGAAAGCATTCTCACTAGTTATTAACCTTTACTACTGAATGGTCAGCCATTGAAGGAAGCAAAGACTGCTTTTGTATATCTTCTTCCTTTGCTTCCTATCCTATGTCTAGCCATTTAAGAACACATTTAAACTAAAGTTTTGGAAGGGACTTTGAGGACACCCAGTTTCTTCCTAATCAAAACATGCTCTGTAGAACAGAAGCAATGACATTGCCAGTTATTTCATTAGAAGTTTAGGATTTCAGCCTTATCCAGATAGATCTATTGAATCATAATCTGCATTTTAATAAGTCCCAGGTGATTCTTGTGCATATTAAAGCCCGTGAACCATCACTTCAGAGCAATGACACAGAGTTTTTAGAAAGAGAAGAAAGAAAGAGAGAAAAGGAAAATAAAAGAGAGAAAAACAAAAAATATAGAAAAATTATTGTTGGTAAGGTGAAGATTATGTAATCTTTTTGGTCCCGTCCTGGGGCCTGAACTCTGGGCCTGGGTGCTGTCCCTCAGCTCTTCAGCTCAAGGCTAGCGCTCTACCACTTGAGGCACAGTGCCACTTCTGGCTTTTTTCTTATGTGGTGCTGAGGAATCGAACCCAGGGCCTCAGGCATGCAAGCGCTCTACTGCTGAGCCAGCTTCCTAGCCCAGATTATGTGCTCTTAACACATTGCATGGAATATACAATAACAGTGGCTCAATATGAAAGTCGTAGGATAAGAATGAGATGTGACAGGTGCAATCAAAATTGCAGTTGTTTATAAAATTTGGTAAAGTAGAGGTAGTACGGTACAGAAGAGGTAGTACAGAACTGAAGAGGTTGTGACATGGAGAGAAGAATAGGTATCAAATGACTCCATATCAGATCAAGTTATTTATTTAATTCTATTATGCGTGTAATCATAGATCTATACAAAAGGCGCTAGTATGTGGCAGAAGTGAAGTGAAAAAAGATGAGATTTCCTGCCAGTAAGGGGATATAGTTTCATTCCTGAGATCCTTATAATATGAGGCAATATTGGTGCTCAGGTCTATGCAGTTTGTGGCTGGTACTTAGTGTTACACTAAGTGCTAGTTCCCCTCAAGGATTGGAGGATCACAGAATTCTGGGCCAGTAGAGCTACTTACACTTTCCTGAGCTAAGATTGTCACTCAGCAGAGGTATCACTGTGGTGGAACTGTTCAGTCAGTATTTCTTAATGCCCAACTTCCTTGATACCATTTTAGTACTAGATGAATGATATGAGGTGGGGAGAAGTTGGTGTGGGTATAGAAGAACATGATTTTTCATAAGTTGATGATTATTGGAGCTGTGATGGTCAAAGGTGAACTTATTGTGCACAACCACCCAAGTGCTTAGTTTAGAGGAATGAATCCTCGTGTCAAGTCCAAATTTTATATATTCACAATATTGTTTTATGTGGTATGTATGTCTTATGTTTCCAACCATATGGCAAGCTCTTAGCAAACAGAAAAAACTATTGTTAAGCAACCAGCATTCTCTATGTTATATACATGTCATATAACATGTTATATATACATGTTATATATAAGGCATATGTAATATATATGCGTATATTATATATGTCGAACTAAATGAATGGGCACGTGAAAGACAGTAGCTTTATGTAGGAATGTGTTAAGAAAAAGAGCTTCTGTTTAATGAGCATTTACTATGTGTCTTCTACTGTACTGGATGCCTTATAAGATTTCATATAATTCTCTATCTCTTAGTCTGTCTCTCTGTTTCTCTGTCACTTTCTTTCTTTCTTTCCTTCTTTCTTTCTTTCTTTCTTTCTTTCTTTCTTTCTTTCTTTCTTTCTTTCTTTCTTTCTTTCTTTCTTTCTTTCTTTCTTTCTCTCTCTCTCTCTCTCTCTCTCACCTCCCCTCTCTCTTCCTCTCTCTTTTTCCCTTTTTGTATTGGTACTGAGTCTTGAACTCATGACCAGACCTGGACCTCTCCTTCAACTTTTTGTATGATTTCTCCTAGAGTTGAAGAAGAATGGAGCTAGGATTTCTGGCCCAGAGAATGAAGAATTCCAAGGAAAATATCAGTATACAAAAGCAGAAATATGAAGATCCAGAGGGGAGACCAGAGGATCACTGAAATAAAAATGGACCCGAAGGGTGGTTTAAAGTCAGGTAATAGAACTGAGAATCCTAAAGTGAGGTGAAGAAGGAAATGAATCCTGGATGTTTGTGTGAGCAGGGGGGGATATCATAGGTGTGGAACAATTTTTAGGACTGCTATTTTGCTTTTACTATATATACATACATATGTTCTGATTTTGTATATGAGCAGAAGAATAAAGGACATGAATAGACATATTTTTGCTGAAAGGGTAAAGGCTAGGACAGAATCTGATCATTCATTTTTAAAGAGTATGAATTTAACATATTTAGTGATAGAAATCTATAAAGCAGAAGTATACTGAATATTTTTTTCTTTCTTTTTTAAGTTTTTATGACAAATTGGTGCATAGTCACTGCAGATATATGTTACATGGGGGAAAGAGCTGAAGAAGAGACAGAGAGGGGAAGGGAGTAGAGATAAGTTATTAAACACACAGAATAAAAGGCCCTTGTTCACCTTAGCACCCTCTTCCTCTAATCAAATTCCCCTGTGTATAGACTCCATGGTTAACAACAATGATGCCACTATTGCTGAGACCTAGAATATTCTATTTGTTTGATACCCCAGGAAGACATATTGTTTTTTCTCTTTGGAACCACTAAAGGGAACTTACCTATTATTATTCTCATAACATGGCCTCCTCAACAGTGCCTATACATGTCATCCCTGTTGTAAGACCACTGGTGGACTCAGGTTTAGATCTATGGGCAGACCTCCATATGTGGAAGGTGTGCATGTTCAACCACTGTGCTATTTGATTTGTTGTGACATCGCAGGCTTCAGAGTGGGTGGGTTGAGGCTGCTTCATGCTGAATCGTTCACAATGGGAAATATTGGGGTCATGCGAAGTTGTTTTACAGGTCAACCAAGCCATAGTATACAAATATTACTCTATTGATGACTTATTATGAGATGGCTAGGTAGAATCAAAAGAAATGATGCTTTTAATGAAGACCGAATTCATGGTTCATTGAAGGAAGCAGAAATGTCACTAGTCACTTTCATTCTTGAATTTCACTAAAAATAGGCATCACATTATTTGCTGTTTATAGAAAAGTTTAGCTACTTCTCTGTTGAATTTGGGAAGGGAACCACAGAAAACAAAGTTTAAAAGAAAAAGCTGGGCGCCGGTGGCTCATGCCTGTAATCCTAGCTACTCAGGAGGCTGAGATCTTAGGATCGCGGTTCAAAGCCAGCCCGGGCAGGAAAGACCCTGAGACTCCTATCTCCAATAAACCACCAGAAAACTGGAAGTGGTGCTGTAGCTCAGGTGGTAGAGCACTAGCCTTAAGCTGAAGAGCTGAGGAACAGCGCCCAGGCCCAGAGTTCAAGCCCCACAACCTACAAAAAAAAATTAAGAGATTTTGACATTTGTCAGGCAGGCTCCATAGTGGTTGCTGAATTCAAAATCATCAGCTGCAGCTGTGGTAGAGAAAAAGTAGTGACTGAGGCAGAGCGGAAGGCCATTTGATCTGCAGTATTCCTTGTGACTTCTCTGTGGTCTCCCTTCCCATCCTCAAGAAGTTTATGAATATCTATCTACACAGAAAGCTTTGGACTCTATTGTTCCTTTCAGGCAATCAAGAGGGTGTGAACTCTGTACCTGTGGCTTACATCTATAATCCTAACTACTCAGGCAGCTGCAATCTGAGGGCCGAGGTTCAAAGCCAGCACTGGAGGGCCATGAGACTCTTATCTCCAATTACTACCAAAAAAAATGCTGCAAGTTAAAGGCTTGGAAAAAATTATATTAAGTGAAGGAAGCCAGGCCCAACAAAACATAGGCCCCACGGTTTCCCTTATTTGCAATATCTAGTATATGTCTGAGTCAAGCAGAAAAGGTCAGATAAGGTGATGTTAGGGAAATGAACCCTAAGATATGTATTCAAAT
>NW_012267241.1:3968688-3982983 GCF_000151885.1 Dipodomys ordii
TGGTATAATTTGTGGAGGGGAAGGGGAAAAACAAATCATTTAAATAGGGATACAGGTGGACCCATTGCAACAATGAGATGTACAAGTCGTTATGTTGAAAACGAACTTTACAACTTTCTGGTGGGGGGGGCGGGGGGAGGATGGGAAGGGATGAGAAGGGGAAACAAAGGAGGAGACTTGATAAGAAATGTACCCATTATCTTGCCCATGTAATTGTAACTCCTCTGTACAGTATTTTCACAAAAAAAAATGTTGCAAGTTGATCTGGGGCTCAACTGGTATAGTGCTAGTCATTAGCAAAACATCTCAGAACAGCATCCAGGCCCCTGAGTTAAGCTACTGGATTTGGCAGTGGGGGTGGGGGGAGTCTATGCAAGCTGAGAGAGGCAAAGGGGCAAGTTATTTTTCTCATATGCCAAAGTTAGATCTAAAATACACCAGGATATGGTAAAATATACAGTATTCTAGGCATTAGTACACAGTGAGACTAAAGGATACTCATAAGGGAGGAACCCAAAGGCTCAATACCTCTATTTAAAATAATATATATCAGGGGCTGGGAAGGTGGCTCAGTGGTAGAGCGCTTGCCTTGCATGCCTGAGGCCCTGGGTTCGATTCCTTAGCACCACATAAGCAAAAAGATAAAAGCCAGAAGTGGCGCTGTGGCTCAAGTGGTAGAGCGCTAGCCTTGAGCTGAAGAGCTGAGGGACAGTGCCCAGGCTCAGAGTTCAGGCCCTATGACCAGACCCCCCCCAAAAAATATATATATCAAAACGAATCTAGGAAATGGAAATACGGCTTATTGTTTGTTTGTTTTTATTTTGTTTCTTGTTCGGTTTTATTTGGACTTGTTTGTTCATCTGTCTTTTTTGTTTTGGGGAGGGCTAAAGGGAAGCACAGAAATGAAGGAACAAAAGGTAAACAAGCAGGTGCCAGTGGTTCATGCTTATCATCTTAGCTCCTGGGGAAACTGAGATCTGGGGATCATAGTTTAAAGCCAGGCTGTGGAAGGAAGGACTCTTATCTCCAACAGACTACTCAGAAAAAGCCAGAGGTGGTGCTGTGGCTCACAGGGTAAAGAGCTGGCTTTGAACACAAAGAGGCTCAGGGCCTGAGTTCAAGCCCCAGGGCCGGCCTGAAGGATACCAGGGGAAGTGGGGAAGAGCAAAGGAATGAGGGGCACCCGCCCCCCTCAGTGAATGTGCTTATTACCTGACTTGTGAAACAATTTGCTTTATAATAACAATTATTTTTTAAAGAGCCTATGAAGAAAATAACTACATTTTCAACTGCTTTCTGCCCATTTTTTCCTAGAGATAAAAAAGGGGGTGTCTTTATCATGTGAGAGGTGGGGGGGTTACGAGGAACTACACTTCCTGGGGAGGAGGGCTTGGCTTTGCTGGTATTTTGAAATCCCCACGGCAGCTCTCACAGTGACTGGCATCTGGTTGAGACTCAAGAATCTTTATGTTGTGTTTTTGTTTCCATGTGTTTGGTGCTATCTATAAGCAGAACTGACTGGCGATTTGAATCTGATTGACACTGACTGAACTATTGGAAAGAAAGTTGATTTGTGTCCGCCTGAGATTGTTGAGGTGTAGGTTCTATGTGAAAATTAAAGAGAGCACCAAATGATTTTTAAATTTTGAGGAATCCACTGTTCAACCTAAACACTTATGATAAACGGTGTAACAGGAGGACACAATCATAAAATGACCCTTTGGCAATTGCTTCAGAGACAACCAAATTAACACTCTGTCACAGACCCATTTATTTTAATTGTTCGCTCCTAGGTAATATCAAAAAGTCAACATGGATGGAGGAAACAGAGGAAAAATTTCTACCTCATTAAATGTTAGAAAAGTCCCAGATAAACCTATTTAAAATTGATCTGATAAGCCCAAGAATAGTGATGCACTGATGTGTTTTCCTCAGCTAATAGTCTTCAGCTAATATTTATCCATTGCTTTGAGGAACCATTAATCTTGGGTGTTGAGAAACTCCACAAATGCAATTTCTGAGGCATTTAACCTTTCTGTGTTTGCTGTCTTGTGAGTTTCGGTGACTCGGTTGTGGTCTAGACTCAATTTCATTTAGTTTTCTTGGGTCCCAATTGCCAAGATAATAGCACCAAGTTCATTTAAAATTAGTCTGTTTCTTTCCAAAGTACAGTCTTATGTTCCTGAGATGTAATGAAGTTAAATTCTTTTTGCCTTCCTCTACCAGCATTCTCATCCTTTACTACTTTCTCTTCCTTGTGATGTACTCCCTACAATTTTTCTCTTCTGTAATTTGACACCAGGAATGGTCACAGAGGAAACAGTGGAAGGGTGTAAATGCCTTTCTAATGATCTCCAAGCTTCACTTCAAGCTCAGTAATATTGATGTCCTTGGATCAGTCTTCAGTGGGGTCTTTTGCTGTTTTTGTTGTCGTAGGAAAAAAAATCCCCATAAACTTTTAAAAATACACAGCCAACTCAAGTTCATTTTTTAACCTCAGGGCATCAGATTGGACCTTCCCCTCCTTTCTTTTCTCTTCCTCCCCTCTTCTATTTTCCCTCTATCACTCTCCTGCTTACCCCAGTCCAGGCTGACAAGTAAGAGTTTGAAAAAAATGACCAAGGCTCTGAACAAAGCCTGTTGTTGCAGGTAATTGTTGAAATATCAAGGGTATTGCACCCTCCATTACTTAGGCTCTCATTTGTGGTTTTCATGGTTTTGAGGAATGTTTATGACTGACAGTCTTTTCTTTACAGCTCTATCCTTCAAGCTCTGGCTGATACTGCTGGGAATGACCGCTTGAGTGACTGATAAAATGTCAAGATGCCATTATTTTCCAAGAGAGTGTTTGGGAGCAATGAGATCGGTTTCAATTTATCTCATTCACCTGGATTTAAGATTTCAGGTTTAGCTTTGTTAGCAGCTACAACCAAATTGTCTGGGTTTTGAGAGACCAGCCATCATGGAATGAGGAGAGTGTGATAATGATGGTCGCACCATGACATTTGTGTTGTATTTCACCGTGCACATTGGTGCAATATTTTGGACTTAATTAATACTCTCCAGGAACCTCAGTTTATGGATGGCAATAACCGTATTTTAGATCATGTGAAATACTGCAACAAAAAAAAATCAATTCATAAGGCAGATGGCAAAGCCTAGTTTGAAGAACAACAAAACAGGAAGATTTACAATGAGTTTCACAACTCTTTCAACTGGAATCTAGCCGCTGCCAAAGCTCTGTTATTTCACTGGAGGGTAACAATCTGTGAGGGTCATTAGTGTCCTCATAAAAACTGAGATTAAAAAGTAGTCAAATGAAATGAATAAATAGTCATGGCTTTCTCTCTGCAGTGGAAGTGGAGTTATTTAAAAGGAAAGGTTTCCAAATGCCTTAAAAAATCATTCTTTCCTCTTTTGTTTTTCAACCTGGGACTTGCCAAAGTAACCATTTTTAATTTAATGGGGATCTTATAAAACTCTTAAGTATGTGGCGTCCAAAAGATATTCAGAAGCAGATGTTCTGTCTTAACTTTCTCGCTTTCTCTTTCTCTTTCTCTCTCTCTGTCTCTGTGTCTCTCTGTCTCTGTCTGTCTGTCTATCTCTCTCTCTTTTTTTTTTCTCTCTCTCTCTCCAGTCTTTTCAGAGCTCAGGAGAAAACTCAATGCGGAAACCATTGATAGTTAATAAACAATAATAGTTAATAAATATTGATAGTTAATAAACAATGTTAACACCAGGGTCCAGTTGCCTTGACCTTTCCAATTTTGATATTGACATGTAACCATTTGAAAATGAAATATGATTGACAAAGGTTTTAATCTGGCAAGGAACCAATTTTATCAATAGATTAGATGCCTGTCAAATTTTCTGAGACAGATTAGGGAAGGCTGTGGGGGCTGAGATGTGACCAACTATAGACTCAGCAAGAACTGTCTTAAAGAAAATGAGGCAGTAAAGTTTATAGATATATGGAGTTTTGCAACATCATAAAAAGTTAATTACTTGAAGGTAGATTTGTGTTTGTGTGTTTATATGTGTTTACGTGTGATGTGTGGAATTTGTAGCAGTTCATAATATTTTTTTTTTTTTTTGGGTCTGGTCGTGGGGCCTGAACTCTGGGCCTGGGTGCTGTCCCTCAGCTCTTCAGCTCAAGGCTAGCGCTCTACCACTGGAGCCACAGCGCCACTTCCGGCTTTTTTCTTTTTGCTTATGTGGTGCTGAGGAATGGAACTCAGGGCCTCTGGCATGCAAGGCAAGCACTCTACCACTGAGCCACCTTCCCAGCTCTCATAATATTTTTTTTTATGCTGGTAGTAGGGTTTGAATTCAAGACCTTGTAATTTTAGCTCTTTCCCTCCAGGCTGACACTCTGCCATTTGAGCTACTCTTCCAGTTCCACAGTAACTTCTATGCTAAGAAAAAATTTCTGTGTAGTTGTAATAAAAATGAAACCAATCCTGGCTTTCTCATTTACCAAATACTTGAGTTTCATTTTGGTTTTTTGAGACAGGAGTTTTCAATGTATTTCAGGTTGGTCTCTAACATAGATTCCTTATACCCTTGAATGTTGAGATTAGAGATGTATGCTACCATTACCATATTCAGCTTTGGAAATTCTTAAAACAAATCATATCAATATCATTATAAAACTGAAAGATCATTATAAGGAATGTGTTGGTTAATTAACTATTGCTGGTATTCAAGTAGGAAAAATCGAGGTACTGTATATGGCTTTTTTTTTTTTTTGGTCAGTTGTAGGGCTTGAACTCAGGGCCTAGGCTGTTGTCCCTGAACTCTTTTAACTCTAAGATAGTGCTCTACCACTTTGAGCTGCAGCTGTACTTCAGGTTTTTTGGTGGTTAATTGAAGCTAAGAGTCTTATGGACTTTCCTACGTGGACTGGCTTTGAACCACAATTCTCAGATCTCAGCTTCCGGATCAGCTAGGATTACAGGCATAAGCCACCCATGCCAGAATATATATGGCTTTTAAACACAGAAATGCAAGTAGAAAGACTGATATCAGTAGAAAGAAACATTCATCTCACTTCATCTGCAACATAAACAAGTAGTTTTAAGTTAGGAAATGTAGTACAAAGTGTGTGCTGGAACACTGATTTAAATTTGCCCCTCTCTCCCTCCCCTTCCTCTTTTTCTTCCCTTCCTCCTTTCTCATTTTTTCATCATACTGGAGCTTCAACTAAGGGCTTGAACAGGGGCTTCAGACTTACTAGGTAGGCATTCTACCATTGAGCTATGTTCTAGCCCTTTTTGTTTTGGCTTTGTTGTTGTTGTTGGTTGTGGGGCATGAACTCTGGGCCTGGGCACTGTCCCTGGGCATTCAGCTCAAGGCTAACGCTCTACCACTTGAGCCACAGCACCACTTCTGGCTTTTTCTGCTTGTGTAGTGCTGGGAAATTGAACCCGGGGCCTCATGCATGCAAGCAAGGCAAGTACTCTATCACTGAGCCACCTTCCCAGCCCCTGCTCTGGCTATTTTTGATAGAGTCTTGTATTTTACCTGAGTTGATCTTGACCATGATCCTTCTGCTTATATTTTATGGTTCTTAACATAGATAAGATGGCAGACAAGTGCCACTGTGCTCAGTTTTTTTCTGTTAAGAAATAAGTCTTGTATTTGTGTGTGTTGGGGGGAGGGGTTGTGGGGCTTGAACTCTGGGCCTGAACATTCTCCCTCAGCTCTTCAGCTCAAGGCAAGCACCCTACTACTTGAGCCACAGGGCTACTTCTGGTTTTCTGGTAGTTTATTGGAGATAAGAGTTTCATGGACTTTCCTCCCAGGCTGGCTTTGAACTGTGATCCTCAGATTTCAGGCTCCTGAGTAGCTAGGATTACAGGTGAGCCACCAGTACCCAGCTTGACCTGGATTTGAGATTCATGCTCCTCCCAATCTTTGACTTCTAAACAGCTAGGATTATAGACATGAGCCACTGGTACTTGGCCAAATCTGCCAGTTCTGAAGACTGGGGAAGCAATTTTGCATAAGATCAGTGGAAATCTAGGCAACTACTGTTTGCATTCCATGAAACTTTGCACATCTTTCTAACCACTCCCTTAGTAATAAAAGCACCTTGTGGGAAGTGTTTCCAGAAGGTCAGACATTCAGATATTACTACTGATTACTTTCTAAATCTTCCCTTTGAATATGAAGACTCAAGACCAAATTGTTCTCTTGATGTGCTTTTGCATAAGGATGTACTGTGAATAGGTATGCATGCCAATACATTGCTCACCATGGAATCCATGGTGGAAATGGAATTTTAGGCAACCAGTACCCTACAGATGACATCTTTTGCTTTGAGTAGCCTTGATAAACTGTCCCAATGTGCCAAAAAAAAGTAAGTTGCTTTCTATGCTACCATGCCATGAACATGGTGAGCTACTGCTTCATGTCTCAATTTCTATGAGACAGGAGAATTGGGTGAGTTAATTTTTAAGCTCTATTCCATCCTTAGAGTTCTATGGGCATATATCAGCTTGTAGTTAACACACCCAGAACTCTCTGTTCCTTTATTCTATTTCCCTCAGCCACAGAGGCTCATAAAAATAAAATTAAAAAACATGGAAAAATATAGTAGAGTATATTTCATGTACAAGAATCTACTACCTGATTTTTATTAGACTCTATGCTCAAGAGGCAATCCTTGTTTTGTGGTAGAAAAGAGACTAAGAAACTAGAACATGATCTATTATTTTAAAATATTGCTATAATAAAGGACCTGTGACATATCTCTGTGATCCGTCCAGTTCTCGGCATCTTCTTTCTGATTTGTTGTCTTTGGTTATCTCCAGCAGTTCGCCAATTGAGATCCCAAATTCTGTGCACCCAAGGCTCTAAAAGGAGGAATGCTATTATTGGTCAGTTTCCTTAGTGACTCAGATGGAATGTGTAAGGGAAAAAGAAAAAAGACAATGGAGCTGACTGATTCTAACATGCTAAATAAATATCCTATTTCTAGAGAATCAAATCAAATTATTAGGTGAAAAGAATACAATCTTCTTGATTTAAGAGAATAGAGGTGGTGGAAACATTTTTCCCCCCTCATTTTACTCTTAATTGCCTTTCAGAACTCCATGTCAAGTTTGCAATTGTTTAAGACCATGCTTATTCGATTGGAGTAGACATCATTCTTTATGGAACTCATAGACAAAGACAATGAAACTGATATCACTTTCATTCTATCATCATTTTCACTTCTGAAACCTTTCTTGACTGACTAAAGTTAGTGATTCATTGTTTTCATATTCAGCTTCAATAAGTTTTAAATTGTTCTGTAACTCTGTGTGTCTTTTTCTAAGCTAAATAACATCTATGAAGCCAGTTAAACATATACCACATACATATTATTCCATAGACTTTATTGTTATCATTTAATTAATAAGATATATAAGATATAATTGATTTGTTCACTATCTTCCTCATTCCTCAATTTTCATTCATGCCATTAAAATATTAGCCTGTGCTTATTTTATATTTCTTCATTTTTAAAGCAGTATTGGGTTTGAACTTAATATTGTACAATTCCAAGGCAGGTGCTCTATCATTTGAGCCATACCCCCATATTTGTTTACTAATGAATATATGGAAAGCAAATATAAAACTGTTTTGTAAACTGCCTAGTCAAAAAATTCTGTTAGAAAAAAGGAAAATACCATCACACTATACATAATTTATATTACATGGTCATAGTATATGTGATAAGTAGTTCCCACCAGATTACAAATTAAACATCACTTAAAATGAATAAATTTTCTAAAGAATTCATCATTTGTAAGAGTCTGTACTACATGTTAAGAGAAATCTAAAGGTGAATAAGTTATTCACTAGAAATAAAAGGTTAGTGTGTGTGTGTGTGTGTGTGTGTGTGCACGCGCGCGTGTGCAAGCACATGTGCTGATCCTGGGTTTGAACTCAGAGCTTTAGGGCTGTCATTGAACTATTTGCTCAAGGCTAGTGCTCTACCACTTGAGTTGCAACTCCACTCTGGCTTTTTATTTGTTAATTGGAGATAAAAGTCTCATGGACTTCCCTGCCCAACCTTCTTCAAACAGTGTTTCTTAGCTCTCTCTGTCTGAATATCTAGGCTTACAGATGTGAGCCACAGCCACCTTGCTAGAAATAGGATTTTAATATAATTGAGAAAGTGAAGAGTCAGTTAATCTGGATTTCATTTTAAATTTTGTCTTGATTGGTTGTCATACTATGGGAGAATCTCTTTTCCTTCTGGAGTTTTAGTTTTCCCTCTAACAAATGCTCTAGTCTAGTGAGATTTATTGTCTTATTCCTTACCATGGTCATTGCTCTTAGGCAGGTTTCTTTTGCCACCTCTGGAATAAAGTATCATCACAGATGACTATTTGAATAACTCTCTTTTTTCCTCAGACTTGACCTCTTCAACAATTCTTTTCAAACACACACATACATACACACATATGAATGAAAAATATAGTTGTGTAGCTATTATATAATATACAATATATTATGATATTATAATATATCATAATAATATGTTCTACTTCTATTTTTATATATTATCTGTCCATGGAAATGATATTATTGCACAAACACAATCATAGCATTTGCATTATAGCTCTTGCAGATATCCTTAGTGTCTAGCTAGGTGAAGGGAAAATTCTGTTTCTTTACCGTGATGTAGGAAGCTTTTATATACCTACCCTCTAGCCTTCTAGCAACTCTTCAACTCCTTGTTTATCCCTGGCAAGTACTTGAACACCTGCTTCATCCCACAGGCATTAAGCTGTTTCTAACCTCTAGGAGATTTGCTTTAACTCAGGGTCCCTTTTCTGAAAGGAAACTATCCCTTCCTGCTAGGATAACTTCTTTCCTATAGACTAACCTCACTCCCGTCTATTCCCTGTGCTTCCGTGAGGCCCTTTGTGCACCCCAGTTGTGAAACTTACATTCTATCTCTATCTGCCACTATTTATTTCTTTGCGTTTGGGCATTATGTTATATTTGTTTTTGCTTGGTACTTGGTATACACTCAATACTTTGGAATTAGTGGATTCATGAAAGAGAAGTCTATCTATGGCAGATTTAAGGAGGAAAAGTAGCTTTAAGCAGTTAAAATGGGTATCAGTATAAGTCTAAAGCCAGACAACTTGACTGATTTCAAATTGTCACCAAATTTAGTGGCAAAAGAAACCCAATTAAAAAACAACAACAACAAAAAAACTACATCTGTCAGGGTCCTGAAAGTTCATGTGGTTCTGCCAGAGTTTCTTCCCTTCTGAGTGTGGTAAGAAGTTGTATTTAAAGAGTAAGTGAGCTTCATCTCCTGATAGCTCAGTGGAGCTGTCTTTGCTGGCTAAGACAGCTGACATTTCTCCACATCTAGTCCCTCAGAATTCCTCCAAGAGCTTGCTTGCCTAGACTTCCTACATGATCTTCAAGAAATAAAATTTGTTTATATCAGACAGGTAATGGCTCGCTAAAGCCCTCTTAAAAAAATTCATCCTATCCCCAACTTTCTCCTGGGAACAAAAAAGGAGTTTGTGTAGATTATATTAAAGAGAATATGGGCTCCTGCACTTTATAAAAGATAAGCTTGAACCCCAAGAGTTTGGTGTGTGACATATCAAAAGATATGTTAGGGTATCAGTAGGGAGTTTATGAGGATATTTTTCATTCTTCTAGAGTGGCTTGTTCCTTTCAACTTTGTGAAACTTTCAATTATTATATAGATTTGTTCCACTTCAACCTATTTTACTAAAGTTGTGTACATTAGGATAGGATACCAAGATATCTATTTTTTATTTTTGTTAGTCATTTATCTTCAGAAAAAAAATGGAATCTGAGCGAAAGGATCAAACAGACATATCTGCTGTAATATTTGATAGGTATCGGTGAAATTTAGTGCACGTGTAGACATTACAGAAATAACAGATTGCACTTGGGGGTGGCTACAGTTTCTTGGACTGCTGATGTAACTATCTCTGAATATCTTCCAAGAAATGGCTTGGAGTAACTGATGCCCTGGGAAGAGCTAATGAATTAACAAAGGACTAAAAATTTAAGAAAACAAAGTTGCAGGTTGGTGGAGGACTTAGCTAGATTGTATAAATTTAGACACAAATGCCATTTTAGTGAAAACAGGATTTCTTTTTCACTCCTGCCGAAGTTTCTGAATAATTATATGTACTTTAGGATATTTAACTGTATTTTTTTGTCTTTTCTTTTTTGGTACTGGGGATCGAACCCAGGACATTGCACTTGCTAGGCAAGCGCTTTGCCACTGAGCTACATCCCAGCCCACTTTAAGATATTTAGATAGGCACAGATTCTGGGTTTCACCCCACCCCCGTTACTCTCCTCAACACCCCCCCCCAAAAAAAACATTAGGAAGCTTTTCAAAAAGCCAGAGCACTGTAAGTAACATCCCATCTGTCTCTTACTTTTAAAGTATTTTTTTCAAAATGAAAAATATCTTTCCTTTTTAATGCCTATCTCTGAACTGCAATGTAAATGGCACAGCAGCCCACTCTGATGGATGATAAAAAAGTCATTTGCTAATTTCCTGATCCATTGCTTAAGTCATCTACACGAGAAATAGCAGCAACTACAAAAAAAAATGCTATTACTACTTTGAACTTCCGTGACATGTCGATGGCTACATTGAGAGACTTTCTAAAAGATAGCTTTCTGAAAGTCATAAATGCATCTGTACTGCTGATACATTTTTTAAAAAAAGATGTTTTTCACTCCTTAAGAGTGTTTTTCCATGAGAACTCTGCTCTTGGTACCAAAAGAATCACGTTTCGCCTGTACACCTGGCTTGGATTTTAGCTTTCAATCACTAAGTGCTTAGACTGCTAATCTTTTCCATTGCAATTCTCTCGGAAGCTTGGAGAGAAATTTGTCTTTCATCTCCAACAAATTCATTGCATGATGCATTGTATATATTTACTTTAAATCCTCTAGACGAGAAGTTATAAAACAAATAATTAATCAGTTATTTAATCTCCAACTGATTTCCCCAGGATTCCTTGACTGTAACACTTGCCAACTCTACATATGGAGATCAACCTCTTAGGAGTTGTGGCACATTATGGTTACAGTCACCCTCTTTAATTCACGCTGACTCACTAACATTTAAGATGAAGTAAGGACAACATGCTCCTGCTCTGTGAGCCTTTGTTCTAAATAATCTGTGGTTAGTGTTCAGTTTGGGAAGAGCTCATTGCTGGAAAAATCAAGTCGTGGTGTGCTTAGGGCTCCTGGGTTCTTCAAGAGCACTTTACTTCCATATTGATTCACATTGGTAAATATTATAGAAAGCTGAGTTCTGGCAAGAGCTCTGAATTACTTTCTGTTCATCGACAGAGTGTCCTAAACTAAAACCACATTTTTTATGAATAGTCTCATATCTTCCCTGCTGAGGCTGTCAGGGAATTTCTGAGATGTGAGGACAAGAGCAATCCTCTACTCAGTAAGTGCCAAGAGGAGGTGTGGGGAGGAGAGTTTTGACAGCACATTTCATATATATATATATATATATGTATATATATATGTATACACACACATATATATATATATGTACACATATATGTATATATATAGTTGCGCTGTTGATTGATACAAGGATATAAGTGGGGGAAATGTGTAGAATAAAGAGAACAGATTCTCTGAATGAAGCACTTCAACATGCAAACCATAGCAGTATTTATTTTAGAGTATTCATGTCTTTATTTGTAAAACATTGGAAGTATTCCTGTTGTTTAGCCCGATGGGTTTACATACATTGTAAAAACAACCAATAACAATTTATGACAGAAATAAACCATGTTTGTGGCTCGCTACCACCCAAACGGTGATGACACCGACTCTCAATCTCTTTGACTTTGGATTTGAAATGCAGTGACAAATGCTACCCAGCTGTCTGTCAGAAATAAATTTCCGGATTAAATCAATAGGATTTCAACTTGATCCCGATATAAAATCATGGCTATGTTGACAGCATGAGGCCATGACTCAGAGGAACACATCCGAAAGGTATCTGCACTAGAGACACATGCAGTAACTCCTTGGAGAATTGGGGAAATGAAAGTGGTGTGGGTTCGCTCGTTTGTGGGGTGAGTTAGTGGATGCAGGCCTTTCCCACCTTACACCTGTGTTCAGTAACAGACTATACATATTGTTTGCTGGTAAAATCCCTTGTGTGCATGATCTGAATAAAACTTAGAATCAATCAATTACTCAAATGATGACTAAGCTGTAAGTGCCAACCAGGGCATAATAAATACCAGAGTGACAGATAAAGATGGGTATAAGATGCTATTATTCCTCTTGGTGAGTTTGACATCTTCTTGGAAAGGTGAGCTATGGCCACGAAATAGGATTGAATTACAGAGGAGTGGTATTGGGAGGAAATCTCATCTAAGTTTAAAAGAAGGAGAGAAAGGCTGGTAAAGCAATTTGGATTATGCCTCACAGAGGAAAAAAAAAGTAGATATTTTAATTCTAAAATGATGCTTATCATCTATCCTTTGGTATAAAGACAATCAGGGGCTTTCTACCTCTGATCTTCTTGTCAAACAAGCAATAGATAGGCCCATTTAAACTGGACTGACTTTTAGTTGGGTGTTTTGCTATTTTTCAGCTAAAAGTGTCATCAAAACCACTGATCTAGATTTTTTATGCCAAGAGAGTCCTGATACATCCTGTGTAAATCATCTAAAGAATTTCCCCAGGATGTTGCCATTTTTAAATGCTTTGTGCTTTGACCCAGTTAGAGAACATATTTACTAATTCATAAAATACATATTTATTGAATTATATTCTATATTCTGGGCCCCAAGCTGGGCACTGGGAATTTAAAGATTAATGAGTTACCCTACCCTTTTCACAGCTCACAATCTATTGGGCAGGTTTACAGAGGAGACAGAAAAACAACATATTTCAGGAAATTGTGCTAAGTTATGGGAGAAATACAATAAGGTGATCTGTGATTGCAAAAAGGAAAATATGGGCCTGGACAGTATTCAGCAAGGATAACCATTCTAGAGAAAGTGTCTCCAGGATACTTTAGGAATGCTGTGTAATACTGGAAATCATAGGCTCCATGATAAGATAGAATCATCATTTGACATACATTCTTTTCATTGTCTAGAAATAGCATTTCATACAGGGCATATGAAAACAATCTATGTTCAACTAAAAGAACAGTGTCTCTGAAGATCTGAGAAGAGCTTTAAGATATTGGGATCTTTCTGTTATCTCTGTAACTCGCATGCCTCTTAACTGTCATGACCATGTCTATCCTTGAACTTGTTCCCTACTGAAGATCGGAAAGCTTCTTTTGGGTAACATTGTGAGGCTGGCTTAGAGAGAAATAGAAGAAGCCAGATAGTGTGTTCAGAGTGATGGAGGAGAACAATTTGGTGATGCTCTGGAACTCTGGAAACAGAAGAGATAAGCCAAGTAAAATGATCATAGAAGAGGCTAACAAAGTTTTGCATGTGTTAGACATTGACCTAAGTATTTTATTTAGATGAATGTATTTTGTCTTCTCAGTGATGTTTTGTGGCAGATGCTGTTAATATCCTCATATTAATGAGTGGTACACTAAGGCCCGGGAATGGTGCAACATGTATTGCAACTTAACCTTCAGAACCTGCATTTGTGAGTCTCAACCTTTTGGACTTGGTTGATTATATCATGAAGGAAATAAAATTGTTTACAAGACAGAAAAATGTTCTATTAATAACTAGGAAGAGATAATACTGTTGCGATTCTCTTGAGTATATGGTTCATAAATTGCATTCATAACATGTTGGTGTGAGAAGTCAAATATTTAATCTGCAACAAGATGAAGATTCAAGTAATGTGGCCATGCAAAACTGAAACACATCATTTGGAAGGAATTAACGAGGAAATTAATTAATGGAAATTAATTAATTCCTCATTAATGAATTAATGAGGAAAATAATGAGTATATTATATTGTACATATAGTTATTATTACATGATAACTATATGTAATATAATACATATAGTTATTATTACATTATAACTATATGCATAATATAATATATAAATATAAATTATATAAATAATGAACATATGCCCAACTTGTTTTTACTGTATACTTTAAGGTCAGGATTCAGATGGTGAAAAAGATGGTAGCATAAAGAAAAATAGAGGGCTGGGAAGGTGGTTCAGTGGTAGAGCGCTTGCCTTGCATGCATGAGGCCCTGGGTTCAATTCCTCAGCACCACATAAGCAAAAAGAAAAAAGCCGGAAGTGGCGCTGT
>NW_012267241.1:3984748-4093392 GCF_000151885.1 Dipodomys ordii
GAGCCACAGCGCCACTTCCAGCTTTTTTCTTTTTGCTTATGTGGTGCTGAGGAATCGAACCCAGGGCCTCAGGCATGCAAGGCAAGCACTCTACTACTGAGCCACCTTCCCAGCCCCCAACTCAAAGCTCTTCTAGGACAGCATAGCTTGGAGAAAGAGAACACTGGCCCTAAAGTTGGGCAGGTGGCATCAGACCTCTCAAAGGTCACTATGTAAGTCATGAAAGAGGCATGAGAACCTACCCTTCAATTTATCAAATATTTATTTAATCCACAAGAGTTGAAGTAACACTCAGATCTCAGGGTGGTAATTTAAAGGAATGATGGCAGCAAGGCACTCATCCCTGGGTGTGTCAAATTGAGCACACATAGTCTATCGTGGAATGAGCAATGACCGTGACAAACTTTTATTCCATAAATTATTAAAGACTTTTAGATAAAGCTTCAGGTTTTTGTAAATGAAAATATCCAGTGTCCTTATTTTCAAATTCCAGATGCCGGAAAAAATGTGTTTGGCTGCATTCCTCCATGTCCTGGGTAGAATGGACCCGTTCAAACAGATGGGTCCATCCAAAGACTAATCTTTGCTTTGATATGCTTTGAAATCGATGTTTTCAAATGTAGACAAAGAGACTAGAAGTAGATTTATTTAGTAATGCCTCTTTAAATCCAGTTTCTAGAAATGACAAAGTAGTTGGCTTAGGATGAAGGAATTTGAATATAAAAGTGAGATAAAGAAAAACAAAGAGCTGGAGTGAAAGAACTTCCTCTCTTAACATCTTACAGGGTATGTGGGCATGTGTAACCCCAGAGTAGAGTTTTAAAGTTATTACCAAAAGGGAGGATATTGGCTAAGAAACTTTGTGCTTATAACTTGGTGCCTTATAGATTAATTTGTTGAATGGTAACCTTTGTGTTCAACTACTTAAAAATGATAAAAATATAATTAAAAATATACATCATTTACCATTTTCATTATATGGAATTTGACTCTTTACCATATGCCTTTTGTTATTCAATGGAATTATCATTGAGCTACCCATGTTAGGCTGAATGTATTTGTACAGTAAGAAAAGAACAGGGTCCATGTTAGTATCTTTACCACTTTAGTTACTTGGACTGTAGAAAAAGAAACACGATTCAGATCCAGAGGCTGATCATGCCACGTAGTCAGTAAGTCTTGGAGAGGTTGTAGCAGACTAGTGTGGATTGTGTAGGTGAGACCAGCCCAGCCCAGCCATCAAGAAGGGATATGATTAGATCTGGTAGGCAAAGGATTGTCTGCTTCAGGCAGTATGTATTAGCATGGCTACAGGAAGAAACTAGGGCTGCAGAGAACATTCCTTTTGTTCTTTACAATAGTTTTAATGTTCTCATTTTAATCCATATGAATAACTTTGGGCAAGTTACTTAGCCACTCTTGTCCTCTGTTTCTTTAGCAGCAAGAAGGGAATCACAAAGCAAGGCTGCATTACAGGGAGACTGGGAGGCATCATGAATTTGAAGCATTATAAAGGGTTTTATTCACATAAAGGGGAAGGAGAATACGCTCCACAAAATTCTACAGCAAGAATTTCAAAGCATCATTGTTGCCTAATGATGGTTTCAGCTTTGCCCTCAGTGAATATATAGTTGGAGTTTTGAAACTGAAAAATATCTCTGTTATGTTTTGCCTGGATCAAAGCACACATAAAGCTTGATCGAATGGAAAAGAAAAGAAAAAAAAAAGGAGAAAGATACAGGCGAATGCCACAGCATGAAAACAAGCGGGCCTCCGGTTTTTGCTAATACCCTATCCAGTTCGAATGTTCTGAACCCTTTGAAAGCAAGGACTGAAAACTCTGACAAATTACCATATGCTGTGTATGTATACGTCTTGAATGAATGCTTATATACTCAGGGAAAACAGTTGCCGCAGATGGAAAAACCAACATTTTGAGCCCTTCTCCATTTGGTCTGAGTCCATGACCAACAGGAGAGATATTTGTTAGAAGAAAGTAAAGTTGTACTAAGTTGGAAAAATGTAAGAGCAAAGATAACGAAATCAGTTTAAATAAGAACTTTGTCTGGAGGGGGTGTGTAGTTGTGGAGGTGGGAGGGAAGGGATGGTAGGGGGAATACAAAGAGGAGGCAACAATTCTCAATAGGAAATGTACTCATTACCTTGCTCATGTAACTGTAACCCCTCTGTACAGTATTTTTACAATAAAAACACAAAAAATCCACTTTCACTCATGTAGCCAATGGGTTCCTTGGAATGAGATTTTATGAACTGAGAGAAATGTTTTATAAGGAACTTATAAATTGTATATAGATTAGATTTTTAAGGACCACCAAAGGACATTTTCTTAAATGATTAAGATTGGTGTTTTTATTAATACTGAACAGAGGGCCTTATTTTTTTGTTCCTCTGAAGCTATGCTTTCAAATGGCCTCATACTGGAAAATGAACTTGTTTTGTGACTCCAGATATAAATGAAAGCAGAGACTCTTGACATTAGTTACATAAATTCCCAACAAAGTTGAAAACAATCATACTGGGACCCAAGAACTCTCAATGACTACCCTTCACATCAGTGGCATCGCTGCTTCTTTTCTAAAGGAATAATCAATTTTTATTCCTTGTCTTTGAATGCTCAACAATTCTTTCAAGGTTTTCTCAACAACATAATATTGTGTTTTACTGCACAGAGAAGAATCCTCAGAGAAGAATCCTCTGGGGTCTCAAAGACTCACACTTACACATAGGTTATGTATAATAAAATAAAGGGGGAAAATAACAAAAAATTGTTTTACAAAATATATGGGGACTGGGCATGGTGAGGCATATCTGTAATCCTAGCTCTTCAGGAGACAGATAGGTGGATCATGGTTTAAAGCCAGCCCTGGCAAGAAGTTAGAAAGACTCCTTCTCAAACAACAAGACAGATATAGTGTCAGGTACCTGTGAGCCCACCTATGGCAGAAGGTCTAAGGACGGAAGATGAATGTTCAAGCTGGCCCCAGAAAAATCAAACAAATAACAGGAGACTTTCTCTGAAACATAACTAAAACCCCAAAGGGTTTGGGGGTATGGCTCAATGGTAAAATGCTCTCCCAGTAAGTGTCCTGAATTTTTGTTTTGTTTTGTTTTTTGTTTTGTCTGTCATAGGGCTTGAACTCTGGGCTTGGGTGCTATCCCTTAGCTCTTCAGCTCAAGGCAAGTGCTCTACCACTTGAGCCACAGCACCACATCTGGTTTTCTAGTGGTTTATTGGAGATAAGAGTCTCATGGACTTTCCTGCCCGGGATGGCTTTGAACCGTGATCCTCAGATCTCAGCCTCCTGAGTAGAATTACAGGTGTGAGCCACCGGTGCCTGGCAGTGTCCTGAATTTAAAACCACATACTGACAAAAAAGAAAAAAAATACAATTTTTGAGCTTCATATTTTAAGAGTCACCTAATTTGATCAATCATATGATCTTCATTAGCGTGATTATTTACCTAATTAAATGTAACCCTATAGTAAGCTTATGGCAGATAGTAATCATATCTCCTAGTTTATTTCCTTTTTCTTCCTAATCCTATCCTTCCTGGATAGTTAGTATAAAGCCTTGTCCTCAGAAAATTTTCAATCCACCTAGCTTGTTTGAATGACTAATTCACCAAAATGACTGCTTCATCCAATGTTACTGGTACTTGCTTGATTTTTTCAGTTTTTCAAGACATGGTAGGTCTTTAAGGGTGTGGGTAATTGTCTTCATCTTCTATGGTTAAAGCCATGGTCTGCACAAGTGCTTCCTCTAGATTGGTGCCCCGCTTCCATTTATCAAATAAAAAGTTTCTATGTGTGAGCAGTAACTCTGCAATTAAGTTCTGTTATGAAAACTTATACCATCAGATTGAATTAAAAAAACATTCTTGCTATATGATCTGGCCTTTCAGGATTGAGAATCTAATATAATAATAAAAGGTTATTCCCTCCAGGCTGTATTATCTCTCCAGCTAGCTGCTCATTGCAACATGAAAGACAAGCTCCTTAGAGCCAAAAGGTTCTCCCTTATGTGTAGGAAAGGGGAAAAAAGAGAAAAAGAAAACCACTTACCTGGTCAACATTATTTCATAGGGTGCTAAGGAATAAATCAGGTCTGGCATGACCTTCATTGAAATTTCAGATTTATTTACAGAGGTTTGTGCTGATCGCTTTATCTACCGGAGGCTTCGTTTCCCCTTGGTGACTCATAAGTAATGTGGTCCACGCAAACCCGTGTAAATAGAGCTAATATTTCAAGGGAGGTCATGCTATATACTCTTCCTCTGAGAATAGATGATGGCTAACTGCTGGACTGATATGAAATTTATCTTTGTGAACGCAAAGACAGATTTTGCAGCCTAAAGGGCAATATCCAGGGTTTGTGAATCCTAGAAGGGTCACATTATAGACTGGAACCCAAGTGTGTACGTGTGATGTGTTTTCTACTTAAGGGCAAAGATTAACATTAAGAAAACAAAACAAAATAACTCATTGAAGACAAGTCTTAAATAATCTACAAAGTCGACATTAATTTTTATCGATTTATTGTTGTTGTTTTTTTTCCCTTTGAGCCATTAAACCCAATATTCTTCAGAGGAGATTTTGTAATCACCAGTAAATAGGTCTTTTTGTTGTTTACCTCTACTTCTTTTTACTCTCTCAGTGTCTTACCACATTCCTCTTTCACCTGAGTCAAAATAGACTATGTCAGAATGTTTTGTTCTTAAGTTGTTCCTCTACTCCATTCTATGTTAGCCTCTATGACAGCAAGCCTCTTATCTTATCGCTCTATTTCTTTAATATATGGAGAACACTACCACATCTACTTTTATATGTTTGGGGTGAATATAAGCTTTTCAGAAAATAAAACAATTGGCTCCTTGTTAGTTGTTTGAAGTCTTATGCTTTTGAAAATTTGATATGTTTTATATTACATAATTGTCTTAGCTCTTATTGATATTATTTATTAAGATTTCTAAAAAAAGTTCAGACAATGTTTTGTTTCTGCTTGTTATATAAGTGAAATATCATGCCCTCAAGTAGCTTACATTATGTTAGAGGGAAATAAGACTAATAACCTGAAAAAATATGGAAAATATTAAATGTATATAAAATTGGCTATAAGATACAAACTTCAGTAACATACTAAATACATGCATAGTGATGTCACTCCTCTCCAAGTCATTTTCGATGTTAAATTTCAAACTCTTGATAGTATCTTCTCTAGGCCATCCAATTGTTTCTCTTTCATGGTCCAGAAACTATGTTTCAGCTTCACTGAATATGTACAACTCACTATTTTCCTTATTTTTTTAAATAAAGGATCCTAAAAACAAATAACTCATGTAAAATAATGTCACTTGTCATGTAAGTCTTTTATAAACCTATTATCTTATTATCTTTTTCTTTTCTCAGCTTGGAATGCTTTCCCTTACCATCTTGAGTGGCAAATGTTAGTATTTCAAATTCTCCCAGGGCTGGTGAGTTATTGCTGCCCCAGTGTTCACAAGCACTTACTTCTAGTCCATTGCATTTCAAGTCATCTCTTTATCTCACTCCCAAACTAGACCATGATCTTTGTGAAAGTGAATAAATGCTGTGTCTTATTCACTAGTTCTTCATGCCAGAATATTTTAGAGATAAACTCATTCTCAGAAAGTGGAAAGTGGCAGTCTGATCACACAAGTAGGGAATGGAGCCATCTCATTCAAGTTGGGAGCTATTAAATACAACATTCACACCACAATACCCTCTGCACCATAATCTTCTCTTACATCTCAGAGCTCAGGCTACCTTGATACTGATGATATAATCTGGGGAAGTTACTTCCCTTCACCTTACTCCTTATGCCCTGTACCCTCAATATCTCCATCAGCATCTCAAGTCATAATGCACATGTGTCGAAAACCCTGGTAAGACATTGTAGGTACACCATAACATTAGTTTTTAGCCTGGAGAATCTAATGTATTAGTATAAAATTAACTAACTCTCCTCCAAAGTACATAGTTGTTCAAAGAATGCTACTATCTCAGGATTCTCTGGAAACAAACGAAAAACAAGCTTACTTTGACCAAATGAAATGCTATCTCAACTTTCTGGATAGTTGTCATGTATGCTAACTGATAGAAGCTTTATGAAGTTTTATGAAAAAAAAAGCTCTCTAATTTTTTGTTGTAGTTCATTCTTCTTATGATTATCTTTATGAAATTGTACAAAGGAGTTGCCATTCAACAAAGCAGTTTATGAATACAATGCACCCTCCCCCATTTTTGTTTCCATAGCTAAGGACTGAACTCAGGGCCTTGTCAGACAAGTGTTCTTCCATTGAGCCAAATTCCCAACCTACAATGCCCCCCTTAAGTTACTATTACTCTTACTGCCCCAGAAGTAGCTCAGTTCCTGCCCTTTTTCAAACCTGTTTTTCACCCTTCTTTGTGAGTTAGCAATATTCTTCCATTGGATTTCATTTCTGCTTATTATTATCTAGAGTTACAAATAAACACACACACATACCACATACACACACAATTATAATTTTTAATATGATGTTAGTGATTAAACCCAGGGCCTTGTATATGCTAAGGAAGCACTTCAAAAACAATTGACTAAATTAAGAACCTGTCTATATGTGTTGCGACTTTGTTAGTGAATGTGCCTGAAACAATAAGGCCTAATGGGCTCCATTCAAATGCAGTCATTTCCTCAAAAAATACTGATTGAGTATAAATGCCAGGGACTGTGTGCTCACACAGAAGGCAGAGAGATGGGGGCTGGGAAGGTGGCTCAGTGGTAGAGCGCTTGCCTTGCATGCCTGAGGCCCTGAATTTGACTCCTCAGCCCCACATAAGCAAAAAGAAAAAGGCCAGAAGTGGCTCAAGTGGTAGAGTGCTAGCCTTGAGCTGAAGAGCTGAGGGACAGCGCTCAGGCTCAGAGTTCAGGCCCCACGACCGGACCCCCTCCCCCCAAAAAAAGAAGGCAGAGAGATGGTAGGTAGTTAGAAGTATAGTATGTGGTAAAGAATGTCAAGGTGGGAAAACAGGATGGTAGAAAAACATTCAATGAAGAAGTCACATCTTGCATTATATATTAGGGATGGAAAATAATCCGCTGGGTAAAGGAAAGGAGATGTGGTTGTACAGGCAGAAAACAATATGTTCTCCTAGTAGAAAACTCATCATCTCTCTATTTCATGAGTCACCAAGGTGAACAGTAAAAGAATAAGAACAGTAAAAAAAAAAAATAGAGCACTGGCCCCAGTCCCATAGCTGATTCATTCTGTGAACAGTACTTCCTTTATTGTGCTTATTTCTCTGTCTATGGAATTAAGGAGGAAGGATTAAAAAATAGGGAAGACTTCAACTATTTATGACTTATATGTATGTCTTGTGTATAGTATAGACGGCTAAACAATATGGCATGAACTTTAACTAAATGGACCCAAATTTCATCTTTTCATGGTCTCTTTTATGTAACTCCCTTCCACGCAGTGAGACAAGGTGGATGCAGAGAATTCTGGGATATAACAACAGGCCACAAATGCACTAAAAAAGGGAACATGGAAGGGGACAGGAAAAGAACGGGAATGAAGTTGCCAAGGATATTTATGGTGGTTTTATAATGTGTTAAAAGTTACCCAACATAGAATGTTTCACATGATATGTGTTCCCTTCTGTTGCATAATATGCATGACCATCATTAAGATTAAGTCTTACCTACTCCATTTTTATATTTTGGAACTCTCTCCTTTTCTCTCCACTTAACATCTTACCCTTTTTAAAGGTCCACAAGTTTGACCAACAACCACTGGGAAGTTTCCTCCATGTAAACTAGTTCTAAGTGTCATGGTATTGTGTAAACTTCTATGGTAAACTCTATATGAACCACCCATTTGGACTTAAAAAGTCCTCTTATTTTTATCATTCTTTTTTTTTTTTTTGGGTCCGGTCGTGGGGCCTGAACTCTGGGCCTGGGCACTGTCCCTCAGCTCTTCAGCTCAAGGCTAGCACTCTACCACTTGAGCCACAGAGCCATTTCCGGCTTTTTTCTTTTTGCTTATGTGGTGCTAAGGAATCGAACCCAGGGCCTCAGGCATGCAAGGCAAGCGCTTTACCACTGAGCCACCTTCCCAGCTGCCAATATTTCTTTTAATGAATTAAAAAAAAGAATTATATTTTTAAAGCAAACCTGTATAAAAACAGACAAGAAGGGACTGGCAAATTAATAAATGCAAAAGTCACAAGGATGAACAAGACCACATCTGAAAACTTTTTTCTGAGACGAAAATCACTACAGTGTTCACTGCTAAGTGAGGTTTGAACTTCTGACTGGAGGTGATGATCCAGATGCTGCCATTATTGAGACTTCAGAAATCCCGGACAAGGCACTGCCATGTCCCCGGTGAGTGGTCTGCAAGCTTCAGACCAGTATTTTTGAGATTATACTCCATAGTGTAGCAAGTATATAATAATGGTAATAAATATTACATTTTAAAGGATGGCCTAGTAAATTTGAAGAAGGGCAAAGCTACTCCAATTATGGGGACAAAAGTCTGTACAGTGGTTGTCTGTGGACCTATAAGTGACAGAAAAGAGGACTGACCAGAAAAAAGTCATGATAAAACCATGACAAAAAATATCCTGTATCTTGTTTTGCTACCAACAGTCTCTTTTACTTAAAGCTTATCAAATATATATATATATATATACATATATATATAGAGAGAGATAGATATAGATATAGATATTGCTAGATGTGATTATGTACGAATATTTGAAGGAGGTTATTCTATATACTCTCCTTGTGAGCGCAGATGATGCCTGACTGCTGGATTGATATAAAATTTATCTCTGTGAGAGTAGAGAGAGATGTTGCAGCCTAAAGGACAATATTCAGAGTTTATGAGTATATCCTCACTCAGTAGAAACATAACGCTAACTCAGAAAGAAGGCTTCCAAACCAGGTTTGGAAGAGGGTGGGAGCTGAGCCAGCTCTGGCATGAGTAATAATATCTGCAACAGGCTTATAGCAAGTGTAATGGGGTCAAGGGCCATGATCAATGGATTCCTACTATTTAAAAATTGCTCTGAGAACAAGTTTCTTGTGCCAAAGAAAGAGCATTTAGTTAATATAGGCCGAGTATTCTTTGGCCCAATGATTAAAAAAAAAAGAACACCTCTAAAGAAGTTTCTTTTAGGAATGGGGAATGAATGGTGACTGACTAAAATAGAAAAGCAAAATAAGAAGCATAGTGATATATACCTGGTAATTCCAGCATTTGGAAAGCTGGGTCGAGAAGATAATGTAAAGGCCAGCCTGGGCTATATAGCAACACTTTGCCTAAAAACATCAAAACCAAACACAGAAAGAAAACAAAGAATAAAGAAAAGACTAAGGAAGATATTCAATGTGTTCACTGATACATTCCTGAAATCATTCCATCTTCCTGATTTGGGGTAAGTGATGCCCAATATTTGGGTACCTCTCATAGAGAAACAGTATATGCTGTTAAGATATCAGTCTTCCTTATGAGCATTTGAGCTCCTGAATCCTGGCATATAGTTGGCACATGATAAATATGTATTTAATGAATGAAAACATGAGAAACAAATGGTTCAGTTGCAATTATGAGAGACAAATGTGGAAAGAGATAAAGGTATCATGAGCAGGATGTGGACAGTAAGCAAACATTCTGCTTTGGGTTTGTTTTTCATATTTTCAAGTATATTTTACAACAACTGTGTAAAATAGGTATGACAGTTACATTCCTTGTGTTACTAATGAAGAAATTAGACTTAACAAAATTACATGAATTATTCTGGGTTACAAAGTTAGTTACTTGCAAAACCTAGAATCAAAATACAGGTCAGCTATCTTCTTTCTCCCCAATAAGAGATATAATAGTTGCAAAATATTATGTTTGGTTTTTTCTCAAACATTTGGTGATAGATAAGACAGAGGTGGTATAGAGTTTGATAAAGTGTCAAAGTTTGAGGAAGTTTGGAAATAATGAGCAGTTAGAAATGAGGCTAGAAGCTGGATGCTGGTAGCTCATGCCTATAAGCCTAGCTACTCAGGAGGCTGAGAATTGAGGATCACGATTTGAAGCCAGCCTTGGTAGGAAAGGCCATGCAACTTTTGTCTCCCATTATCCACCAGGAAACTGTAAGTGGCTTGTAGCTCAAAGTGATAGAGTACTAACCTTGAGCAAAACAATTCAGGGATAGCACCAAGCCCCAAGTTCAAGTCTCATGACCTACTGCCACCACCACCAGCACCACCACCAACAATAACAACAGAACCAACAAATAATGCTTCAGAGAAGTACTGTTTATGTGTACAGAAGGTAATAAAGTGGAGGTGGTAACTGTATGTGTGTTTCAAGTAAAAAAAAAAAAGAAAGGTGCGGATTGTGGCCTGGCTCATGTGATAGAGAACTGAGTTTAATCCCCAATACCACTAGAAAATTAAATGAATAAAATAAAAAAGGAACATGAAGGTAGAAATGAGACTCTGAATTAGGGAATGAAGGAAGAGGGATATCATAGAGTCTTTTTAAAAGACACTTTTCTCATTGTTTCTATTGTTATCTCTCTCAGCTTTAAAAATTATATGTGTGTATGTGTAATTATAGTATTACAGGAAATTACTATTGAAATAAGGGTGTTTTTGCTACTTATATAACATGCCTCCAAGCAACAACAACAACAATATACCAAGAGCAATAAATGAAAAGAAAAACATTGTGGTTCTCCAGAAACAGTTTATGAAATGGAGGAATCATTAAGCACATATTGAAGATATTTTAGAATGAATAGTCATGTAATTTGCAATTCTTGCTAGGGCATGAGAATCTCTTTTCAGAATA
Organism: Dipodomys ordii; assembly: GCF_000151885.1. Lineage (NCBI taxonomy): Eukaryota > Metazoa > Chordata > Mammalia > Rodentia > Heteromyidae > Dipodomys > Dipodomys ordii. The sequence goes on from NW_012267241.1 coordinate 3,995,627, forward strand.
CTTGAGAATATCCTATGGAAGAACACAAGACCTGTGGAGGGGACTTTTAATGTCTCTAGAATGCTTATAGTACATATTGAGAGCCAGGGTCTCTCCTTGATTAGGCCTGTTATGAATTATTACCCTGACAGCCCACTTAGGAGGGTTTCCTGGTCTCTCTGTTTATTGTTTAGAGAGTATCTGCTATTGTGGAGGTATGATGATATGCATGATGATATACAGAACCTTACCAATCTTTTGCTCAGGCAGGCAAAATACAGAAGATATTTTAGTTCTGAAGTTCATTTTCAAGCCAACTCATTCTCAGCTTGTCATCTCTAAGTATTATTCTACCATGTTGATTCTTGTTTGGATTCACTGGGAGGATTAAGCTAAGATGGAGAAAATGTCTGAGCAGTTGACACGATTGCTTTCTCCTAATCTCCACATGTAACTTTAATGTGCCTGATCATTTTGACTATGGTTACTTCTAATTGTCACTTTGTTGAAAATCACAGCAAGTTGATTCTAATTGAAGGTATTCTTGGAAACAAAGAGGTCAAGAAAAAGGCACAAAATAAAGAAAGCCAGAGGCAAATTGGGACCTCAGCAACAGATGGACACGACTTGTGGGCAACAGACCATGAGGGAAAACAGATTGCAAAGAAACATTCAGACAAAACAGGAGAAGAAAAATGATCCACCCCCAATCTCATGGCCTGAAACACAGGGTAAGGAGGAGAAGGACAGAAAGAGAATTCAATGTCAGAAACATTTTGATGCCGACAGAGATGATTCTATTTAGAACACACACACATGCACACACATACAAAACCAAACAAAACCTCAGTGTCCCATCACTTTGGCAATGGAAAATTTGGTGTCCAGGGTAAAGAAAGAAAAATCAGCATTCAAAACTAGTGAGTTAGGTCTGGGAAGGCGGCTCAGTGGTAGAGTGCCTGATTTGCATGCCTGAGGCACTGGGTTTGATACCTCAGCACCACATAAAGAGAAAAAGCTGGAAGTGGCACTGTGGCTTAAGTGGTAGAGCACTAGCTTTGAGTGGAAAAGCTGAGGGACAGCGTCCAGGCCTAGAGTTCAAGCCCCATAACTGACCAAAAAACAAACAAATGAACAAAAACTAGTTAGTTGGGGCTGAGAAGGTGGCTCAGTGGTAGAGTGCTTGCCTTGCATGCATGAGGCCCTGGTTTCAATTCCTCAGCACCACATAAGCAGAAAAAAAAAGCCAGAAGTGGCGCTGTGGCTCAAGTGGTAGAGCACTAGCCTTGAGCTGAAGGGCTGAGGGACAGCGCCCAGGCCAAGAGTTCAGGCCCACGACCGGACCCCCCCACCCCCCAAAAAAAACCCTACTGAGTTATACCTTCTTTACCCATTTCTTTAAGTCATCACTTTGTTCTGAGAAAGAAAGTCACATATCTCCTAAAATGCTTTCAGATTTTTAAAAAAGATTTCTTAGATGTATGTTCTACATTTTTACAGAGTCAGAAATTAGCATTCAGATTCCCTGTTAAAAGTCCCATTTTGATCTTTTTTTTAATTGCCAGTGAAAAAGTAATAAAGAGCAATTCTAATTTAGCCATGAAAATACTACAAATGATAGAAAAAAAAAGGCTAAGCTGACAGGTGCACTGAAAATAGTCATGTGTTTCCTCTCACTGTGAGTCTAACCACAGTTAATAATCATATTGAATCATCCTTTGAACTGTTCTTGGTGTCTTTCATCTGGGGAGTTCAAAGCCCTTTACAAACAATAAATAATTAGTTCTCACAGAAGTCCTTAAAGTAAGAACATGATAATTACACTATACCCATTTTGCAGCTGAATAATGGATAACCACAGGCCAGTTGCTGGCCATGCAAACCACCGTCTTGACATTTCTCTTTTTTGGGGGAGGAAAGGGGGTGCTCTAGACTACCCAGACACTCCCAGTAGCAGTTACCCCATATGAAATCTACTAATTTAAAAGCCTTTCCTTGCTATGTTTTCTATTTCTAACCATCACTTTCTGTTGCTTGCTTCTGAGCGCCTATAATCAGCGTGTCTGCTGCTTTATGAGAATTCTTTTGTCTCTAGTGTGCCCTGAGCCTGACAGGTTAGAATAAGTTCCATTCTCGTTTAGAAAACTGTTGATGATTATGGTTACTGTCTATGTCAGTGGACTGAGCACAGCACGAGCTGTGGAAAGAGCAGAAGACACAGGTCATTCCTGGCAGGAGCTGAAGGAAGACAAAGAGACAGTTCTCACAGACAGGATCGAGGAAAGAACAGCACGCTGTGTGTCAGATGCTCCCTTGCTTGTTACCTAGTCTCAGGACACAGGGAATCAGACCAAATGCTTGTGAGAGAGACAGGTTTCTTAGAGAAAATTGGGTTTGGTGGCAATTTTGAAGACTAGGTAAGTAGTAGATTTAGAAATATTCTTTCAGGTTGAGGGCAAAAAGTTGCTCTGATGTGAAGGGGAGTGTGCCTGTTTGGGACTGATAACACATAAATAAATTAGGGAGTGTCTCCCCAGGCATGCAGCATACAGTCTTTCATAGATGAAATATTCAGTGACATTTCCTTATACTTAGCACTTCCTATGGGGTGTGTGTGTGTGTGACTGACACATGGCGTGAGGGTAGAGAATTTAGCACAGCCACTGTACAGTGACTGGAGACTCAATTTGGTAACATACAAAGAGAAGATTTTTTTTCCCATAAAGCACGCTGAAGGAACCATTCTCCTAATTAAATTCTTTATCCTCACTGTTACTTTATTCTGATGCTAGGGATCTTGTTTGTTTCATGTGTCTAGGGGCTGACACTCTGCTATAGAACAGAACCCAAAGTGTAGAGTGTCTAGATGAAGATTCATTCCTAAATGAGTACCAATCAGCAGACAGAAAATGTTCCTGTCTGGGATTTAGTTTGAGGAGGAATGGTAATATGGACTAGGCTTGGTGGTGACTCCTAGAAAACAGGTCTGGGAGGGGTGGCATGAAGATGTCCAATGTGTCAGTAGAAGATCATTATATTTTGTCTTTTATATTTTGTCTATTCTGTGTGAATATGAGACTACAGAGCAATGAGCCTGCTGGGAGACCTGTTGGAAAGGTTTGTTTGTTTGTTGAGGTACCATGTTTAATGCAAGCAGCACATGCAATGGGAAGAGAGACAGCTGTCAGCAAAAACATTATACTTTTTACTTACCAGCACTTAGCAGCTTCCAGAAACTTTTCATATGTATATTATTCCATATGGTCCATAGAACATTCTCCTTGTTTTTTTTTTCTTTCACCTCATTTCACAGATAAGAACTGAAAGCCATGGAACACATAGCGATTTCCCTAAATAATATTGCTGCTTCATTGTGATTTCAGGCTAGATGTGAGACTTATGTCTCTTTAACCAAGTATTTTTCTTACTAGCACACAGCAAGATAAGAGTAGTAGAAGGGCCCTGGACCAGTCCTAAAGAGATGGTATTTCTCTTCCTGACCCTCCCTGGGAGTAGAGAAGCGGCCAAGAACCTGTGAGGCATAGGTAGCCCCCATTCATTTCCCTGGGATTCCTGGCTGAGCCAGTATTTTATCAACATTTCCCTGTTAGACAGGGAATTTAGTGCAGGGCCATGCACACAGTAGGTGTTCCATAAATATTTGTTGATGTTGTGGATGTAACACAACTGGCTCACAGCAGGCCAACCATACCTAATCTTCTCAGAAAAGACCGGAGAGAAGATTGAAAATAAAAATCTCATCAATAATAGAATCTGTTGTTTTTCCTTCTCTGCCCAGGGAGACTTTGGTTCCTCAGTTGCATTTCCAGTATTTTAAGATGGGCATAATTTTCACAGTGGCAGGTACAGCTGGTGAGATGCTGTTTTAATACGAAAGAAAATGCTAGAATAGAATTTAAGAATATTAAGAAGGGATTTGGTTTCTGACAGAAATATTAGCTGTAAAGGCCGGTATGAAGATTTTGAAGAAATTTAATTAAAATTTAATCTTCTTTCTAATTAAAGTTTCCTTTAATTAAACTTAAAATTAAATTTGCTTTAATTGGAGGAATTTAAAGGGTATTACCTTTTGGGTGTCAATCATTTTGAAAGAGAAAAAAATTATGCTGCTTTGTCTGGTTTAAAATGAAGATTGGTGTCAAATTTCTAGAAAAGTAATAAAAATATTTTATTTAAATATAAATCAGAAGTCCTTGGGGTAGGGTGCGCCACTTGCCTGGTCCAGAGAATTTTAGCTTGAATTGTAGTTTTCAAGTGGGTGAAGACCTATAGAGAAGGTCAGATTTAACCCACAAAGGACCTTAATAGGAGAGTTCTGCATTTTTGTCTCCATTATTTAGGTTCCACAGGGAATAATCTTCCTTCTTGCTGGGCTGCTTCAAGCTTTCCTCATGCATTTTTTTCCCCTTTGAGAATGTGATCTCAATTGACAAATATTTAGGAGTGGCTGCTGCCAGTCTGACTGTGGGGAATCCACACTCCCTCAGAACCCTTTCCTACAGGATGGGATGGATTAGTATCCTTTCAAGTCTCAGGAGTCCATTATCAAGCTGGATGTGGTAATTTCCAACCACATAAGAGGCTCAGGAGGGAAGATCTGTGATTTGAGGCTAATCTGGGCAGAAAAATTGGTGTAACCCTATATCAACAGAACAAGCTGGGATTGATAGTATGTACCTGTCATCCAGCCATGGCAGGAAGCATCAATTGTAGGATTAGGGTTCAGAAGAGCCAAGCCTTAAAAGAAAACATAGGAAATGTTTAAACTAGTTGAATGGAGCAATAAAAAAAGCTGAATTTTATAGAAATCCTCACTGATAGGGGGGATGAAGAGATTATGTAAAAAATAACCAAAGCACAAAGGGCTAGAGGCTTGGCTCCAGTGCTGGAATCCCTGATTAGCAAATGTAAGGTCCCAAGTTCAAACTAGAGATTCAAGAATAGGTCTATCACCTCAGAAACTGATCTTTTTTTACCTCCTAGATGGCATGCTGTATGTCTTCACAATTTCTAGTGATGATATCTATTCCTTGAAGACTCCAAAGGCAGCTTCATTCTCCCTTTATTTTTTCTTCAGTGACTCAAGTAGCCAGTTCAACCTAGCCTCAGTGTAGGTTCTTTTCTCACTTCTAACTATACAAAGCAAGAACTTCTGGTAAGTTCTGCTTTCAGCCTTCCTTTTAGTCAGTCTGCCCCAGTTATCGAAACACTTGTTTAACCAATGGCTCTTTGCCTCCCAAGTAAATTACGAAGGATTCAAGGCCAAGGAAAGCATGGCTTCTATTTATTTTTTCCACATCCATCTCCCATGGCTTCCAACATATAACGTGCTCCAATCATTCTAGTTTACTCCCTGCTTCCTAAATGCACTGTGAGGTTTTTAGTTTTCCTGCTTTCCCCCCCCCCCCAGATTGTTTTCCCACTTGCAATGCTTTCTCTTTAAGACTCTACAATTGTAAATTGTTAACAAAGCAACTCCTATCAATCTGGGCTGCCAAGATGGCTTTTTTCTTGTGCTGTAACGTTTATTCTGTACACTCAAACCCACATTTGTTTATATTGGAGAATTCTGAAGCCTGGAGTATATTCCCATTTTATCTTCAAAGCCAGCTGTGATGTATGCCACTGAAGTGTTATTATTCAGATGTCATATCTAACCAGTATGGTGCTCCAAAGGGTTCTAACTCACTCTATTATCCTATAGCTAGTGGATGATGGAGTGAGAATTAGGCCCACCTTACCTTTCCCTCCATCTGTGAGGAGTTCTGTTAAGTTCAGATTTTTGTTCAAATAATTATAAAACTTCACAAGTCAGAAGGATAAAATTCTTTTTCTTAAAAAACATCAGGTTTGAGAACTTCTGGGATTTACTGAGCTGGTTAAAAAGTAATCTTTTGCTATTTTATACAAAGTAATATGACACAGATGAAGATTGCCAAAGGAGGATAAATTACCAGCTGCCTACTGGCTTGTCAGTGCTAATGGACACACTCTTGAAAGTATTTCTTTCTCTATCTTCTTCCTTAATCTCCCCCTTCCTTCCTTCCTTCCTTCCTTCCTTCCTTCCTTCCTTCCTTCCTTCCTTCCTTCCTTTCTTCCTCCCCCTTACTTTCATCTTACCACCTTCTCTATCTCTTCCTTCTCTTTCTTTCCTTTCCTCTCTCCTAATTCCTTTCTTCCCTCCCTCCCTCAATTCCTCTTCCCGCCTTCCCTTTCCCCTTCTTTATTCCTATTGTTTTTGAAAAGAGGAAAAATGCCTAGAGAAAAAGAAGATTTGAGGGAAAACTGTTTTTTTTTCCTAAATGTGTATTGCTTTCACATCATTATACAGTAAAAAATTATAGGTCAAACTCTCTCAGCTTGGGACTAAGTTTATATCATGATTGCATTATTTATATCACAATCTTTCAGAATTCCCCAGGGTACTTCAAATTTGAATTCTTACCAGATGACTACTTACTGGTTACCTATTCCTCTAAACACTCCTTTATTGTAAATCAATGGTCAGTAAACTTTCTGTATCAGGTCAGAAAGTCAGTACTTCCAGATTCACTGGTACCACAGCTTATTTTCTCAAAGTGGTCAGGTAAAACACAAAATGAATATGCATAGCTGCATTCCAATAAACTTTATTAGGGCATATTGAAAGTTTGTAGCTTTTCCTCTGTTTCATATAATTTTCGTATGATGAAATATAATTGTTTTCTTTTTTTGTGTTTGTTCTAATCAACTGGCAAAAAGCAGTCTTTAAGTTCAAGAAGAACTACAGCAAGAGATGGGTGAGGTTGGGCTCATGGCTCAATTTCCCATTATCTGTTCTACATAGATATTATGGATAATCCCTCTGGTCCACTTGTGCACTTTAGGGACACCTCTTGTTTCCTCACTTCCATATTGTTTTGTGACCTTTTTATTTTGATGGGGATGTGGCAATCCTGGAGCTTGAACTAAGGCTCTGGGAACTGTCTCTGAACTTCTTTTGCTCAAGGCTAGTGCTCTACCACTTGAGCCATAGTTCCACTTCCAGCTTTTTGGGTACTTAACTGGAGATAAGAGTCTAATGGACTTCTTGCCTGGGATAACTTTAAACCTTGATTCTCATATCTCAGCCTCCTGAGTACCCAGGATTACAAGCATGAATCCTTAGTACATGGCTTGTGATCTTTTTAATGATGCTCAGTCAGGTGCAGCATGGCAGTGACTCAGAAAAATAATTTCTTCTAGCCCCAGATCCTGGACGGGCCATTTCGAAAAGACTAGTGTTTTCAGAAGACAGAAGATAGAGAGAAAAGCATGGTGAGAGACCTTAAGTTATGGCCTTCACTGGAATTTCCAAAGAAAGGTAAGGCCAGGCAGAAGAAGCACCTTAGGACTGGCTACATTGAATATCTGTGGTAGCCTTTGCACTATAAGTTTAATCCCTGTTTTTTTGAGGCCTTGTACTGGAATGATTGGCCAATCTGCATACTAGAGTACAATGGCCAAAAGGGGAAGTGTTGTTTTTGGCTGATTACTTTGTACATCAAAGGTATGCAAGTACTTTGGCCTTTATACTCTCTTAGGAGTCAGCCACTAGCTATCCATAAAGAGGGACAATCTTTTCTTTACCAGAAAGGTTTTATAAAATGTCAGAACATAATAATGTACAGAAAATTAAGTATATGGATATGGAGATATGTGTGTGTATACCTATATTACCTACGTATGCTGCAAACATTATTAATTACCTATGTTACATCAGTATCTCCAAAAAATCTTATCGTTAAATAAGGTTTATGAAAATTCTTGCTAGGGCTGGAATGTAGTGGAAAAGCATTTGCCTAGCAAGTGCAATTTCCTGGGTTCGATCTCAGTACCAAAAATCAAAAAAACAAAAAAATACAGTTAAAAAAAAAGCCCAAACAAAAAATCCTTGCTAATGTTTAAAATTTAGATCACATACAGAATTGAGACTAAGTTCCATTATTGATTCTTTATTTTTAAAATTTGTTTTCCATTTTTTAAACTTTAAATGATCAAAGAAGGATGTTAAAATTTGACTTGTCTATTTATACATTCAGTGCCTCTTGATCAGAGTCACTTCTGATTCTTGAGCCATATTAGGAGTAGTGACTGGTTGGAGTTTGAAATCAGACAATATGGGAGGGTCTGAATCCTGACTTCCATGTCTCTTAACTCTTGTCATGGACAGCCTAATCTTATTACATTTCATCTGTGAAATGGAGATAGTAAGAGTACTCAATTCACAGCTCATAAAGCTCTTGTAAGGATAACATATTATAAGCAGGTAAAGAGCTTAGCATAGTACCTGACTAGGATGCAGCAATCTGTCTGTGCCGGCAGTCATCAGGAGGCTCTTCTGTGCTCTCTGTGGAATCCTGTGCTGTCCATCTACCAGTGAAAGGAGACACAATTTTGTTAGGAGGATAAACAGTACAATATCCCTTGCTTGAACAAATATCTTCATTTGAACATGCACATGCTAATTTTCAACACTTGGCTTAGAAGTTACTTAAAAATAAATGTATTTTTCTTCTCTTGACTATGCATATTAATACAAAAGAAATGGTATTTCTTTTCTCTCATCTTTTTTAAAAATATATTTTTAGCTTCTTATATGTGGTGATAAAATTAATGTAGTTTCTTCCCTTAACAAAAATTTATGTTCTCAGAGTCTTATCCTACCAACCCATCTTGGTTCAGGTACTAGAGCCATCAATTTATATCAACCCAGTTCCAGGAATAATGTTGGTTTATTAATTCTTTCTGTGGAGGATAGAAGTAGGGCCAGGGAACTCTGCAGAAGGAATTTATTTCCTTTCACTTTTCTTTTGATAAAGTGTAAAGAACATCAAGTAATTAGGAGTAGGAGGGTAAGTTTCTTTTTCTTTTCTTTTTTTAATTCAAATTCATTTTCAACCTTGTCAGGTACAAGTTGGAAAGCGGTTTAAACTTTTTGAGTTCAAGTGCAGTTTTTCATAATCAAAGATACTTGCCTTCTTTGATTCCTTTGCCTATCATTTCATTCATTCAGGGTACTTAGGAATACCTAGAGATCACCTTAGCTATGAGTCTAGGGGAAAGAAGATAGTGAGGAATGACTACAATATTGTTGAAACAGCTTCTGGGCCAAGGAGTGCACCACTGTAAATACGAGGAAACTCTGCCCCTGGCAAGAGGTGATGGCTCTGGGCAAGGCACACTGATACGGGGCAATGGCCAGGAGTGGTCACTTGTGAAGATGTGCCAGAAAAGGTTCAAGGGCAACTGATTTTGGCTAAAGAGGAGGAACAAGCACTGCCAACTGATAGAATGACATGTTTTTGTGAAGTCATCTGGAAAATTAAAGCAATCATGGCTTTGTGTGACTGTAGAAATAACATGCTTTGGAATACAATGATAGAAAGGGAATGTAAAATCTATCCACACCTTGAAACATCTCACTACATCCTTCCAAGACCTAGCTTTTGTACAAGGCAAGGAAATCCAATTAAAGATAAGAACTACCTTATTTCAATCCGTAAACCAGGCACGATGGTATTCATCTGTGTTCCCTGCTATGAGGGAAGGATAGATAGTAGAATTGCAGTCCAAGGCCAACCCAGGCAAAAATATGAGCCCTTACCTGAAACATAGAAGCATAGAAAGAGTCAAACCATAGATCAAATGGTACAATGCTGATCTAACAAATGGAGGCCCTGGGTTAAAATTTCACTACTATGAAAAAAATACTAATAATGGTCTTTCAATTCAGAAATCATTTAGAAAACACTACTTCTAGAATCAGAAATATAAGTCTGAAATTCCTTATGTTTTAATGAGAGATGTGGAGCGGATCACCACCAAATGGCTTTGCCCAAGAATGAAACTGATTTTCTTTTTAAAGAAAACACTACCAGATCACCTCAACTTACACTTGAGATGATTTTTAAGCAATATATATGTATATATATGTATATTTATATATATAAATCCCTAAGTCTCAATGCTTTCCTCTGTAAAATGGAGATGACAAGTTTTATGTACTGTTTTGAAGATTTTATAAAATTAAGAAATTCCTTAGCAAAGTAGCTGACATTTTGCATAGACAACAATTTGTAATTGTTTTGATTTACAATAGTATGTAAGAATGGAGAGCTCTTGGAACTATTTATAGCTGGATACAATGCAGAATTTTCAATGCTCAAAGGATTCTTTTCTGTGAACTTTACACCTTTGGTGGGGGGGAGTAGTTGTGGAGGTGGGAGAGAAGGGATGGAAGGGGGAAAACAAACAAGGATGCAACAAAGCTCGATAGGAAATGTACTCATTACCTTGCTCATGTACTGTAACCCCACTGTACAGTACTTTTACAATAAAAATGTTCTTTTCTTTTTGTTTTCTGAGTCTTGAACTCAGGGCTTTACACCTGTTAGACAGACACTCTACCATTTGAGACAGGCCTCCAGTCATTTTGGGGTGATCATTTTTAAGATTGGGGTCTTGTTTACTTTCCTAAGCTGTCTTGGATCCCTCTTCTTATGGTTCATGCTAGAATGATAGGTGTGCACTACTATTCATATCTCCTTTTTCCTGTGGAGATAGGTATTGTGAAATATTTCCCTAGACTGGCTTGGTACAATGGTCTTCTTGATGTCAGCCTATGGAGTATCAAGGATTACAGACATGAATCACCAATACCCAGCAAATGCTGAAAAAAACTTTATTGCTGGGCACCCATGGCCCCCGCCTGTAATACTCAGGAGGCTGAGATCTGAGGATCATGGTTCAAAGCCAGCCCAGGCAGGAATGTGCCTGAGACTCTTATCTCCAATAAACCACTAGAAAACCTGAAGTGGTGCTGTGGCTCAAGCAGTAGAGCACTCACCTTGAGCTGAAGAGTTGAGGGACAGCGCCCAAGCCCAGAGTTCAAGCTCCATGATCGACAAATCAATCAATCAATTTAAAAATGCTAAAAACAGAGGTGTTACAGTTACTGAAGTCAGACAAAGAATATAATTTCTTTTGGACAACGTCACCCCTTCCCTTGTCCTCTCCCAGTTTTTCCTTCTATTCCACCTAAAAGTTGTATAGTTCATTTTCAACATAGTGTCTGGTGAATACCATTGCTGCATTTGTTTTCCCCTTGTCCCTCCATTTTAAAGTATCATTTGTGTTCAGAGAGCTTACTGTCTTGCCAAACATGACAGAAATGAAAATAGCTCACAGTATGTAAGTAAAATATTTATCATAGAAAAGACAGTAGAAGGCAAGAGAGCTTTTAACTAACAAGTATCTTATTTATTCAAATAAAGCAAAGATATAACAAAAAATTGGTGATTCTGTGATAAGACTGTATAACAAAAGTATATTTTTGTGAGATGGTCGCAAAAAGAAAAAAACAAAAATGATTGCACCTCTCACAACTTTTAGGGATTTTTCTTCAAAAGTACATAAAATGAATAGCAATTTTCCCCCTGACTAAATCCAAATGATATGTATCCAAACTGAGAAATCTGATATTACCTCTTGGTAACAAAATTGGACCCTTCACACAGGTCATGACTTTGAGTTTATGTCAGGCACTTTGTTGTTGTTAATTTTATACTCTTCTAACTCTTTCATTAGGGTATATTAACTATACAAAAATAATAGGATATCACAGGGACATATTTGTTTATCTACTGAACACATTTTGATCACATCCACACATTCATAGCCCATTCTGCTACTGCCAATCTTGACATATTCCCATGGAAGCTAGATCACAGTCTGACATTAAATGAGCCTGTGCTAGCAAATTTTCCCAAGTAATAAGGCCTGTATTTATTTTGCTGCAATCTTCTCTCATTGTTCTGACTAATACCTCTTTGGCTAACACAGAACTATTTTCCCTATCTTTTGGCACTTATAGTCTTTAAATATTTGCCCAGTGTTCATTTCCTAACACTAGGTGGATAGCTTAGATAGACACTAACATAAATGTTCCTAATTTAATTGCTCAGTGTGTAGGTTATTTATTTATTTTGATGACTATGTTCTGGGAGAAGGAAAGAGGAAACAGGAAAAAGTAGTTGGTTTAGAACACAGTTTAAGCATGTAGAGGTGAATGGTGTGTGTGTGTGTGTGTGTGTGTGTGTGGTGATCACCTGCCATGTTGCTTGGCTGTTGAAGAGGAGGCGGGGATGTGGCAGGTGACAACAAGAGACCAATTAAAGCTTGACCTCTTTGCCACTACTGGTTCTTGCTGCAGGTATCATGAGCAGGCAAGTGGCCTCTAACTTCTTCTCACTCTATGCGATGGGAGTAAGAATGTCTCTTCTGAGGTTAGATGAAGACAGGAATGGAAAGACACTCTGAAAAGAAACTGTGGCTTGAGAATGGTTTTCAATAACATTGCTCTCTTGGAAGCAAACTGTGAAGATGACTAAAACCTTCAGGGAAACCAGGGAGCAGAAGGAAGAAGTTCAATGGAGCAAAGTGGAGCTTGCAGGTTTGTTTTAGAAAATGAGAGGAAAGAAATCTTCAAGGACAGTGTAAGAAGCCATAGGAGAGCTCACGTAATGCAAACATACTGTACACACATATGCAAACACATGTGTGCGCATCCAGGATGATTTAACCATATTCAAGAGACCTCTAATATTGCAGTAGGATTGACAGGTTTCCTTTTGTCTTCTAAGGTCTGTCAAGCAGGTATTGATGAGAAGAGACTTTTCTTAGGATAAATATGTTAGTAAGTAAAGATTTTCTTGTTGGGTTAAGCTGTCCTGACAAACTGCTGTTATCATAATTAAATGCACAGTTTCTCTTCAAATTATTACCAATCCCACAAAGCTTGCTGATTTTCTTGTTGCCTCGTTTTGTCCTAACACTTTTCCTCAATGCCCTTTTCTCCACGCAAAAGTTATGGAAATTTCAAGACTTAGTAATTTTTTTCTGAAATGTTCCTATTTTCCTGGTCCTGCAGAATAGAAATTTTGATTATTGTCCTCAGCTCATTTGTGGTAGAAATTCTTCAGGATGCCTATGTGTTGAAGGTGAATTTTGTGCAAGGTGATGACCAATTTCCTGAAATACTTTGGCTAAGATCCTTCACTATATCATTCATTTGCCCTGATAGTGACCCCACTGAACAGACTTTTATAGCACAAATTAATGTCATGATTTATGCTATATAAAGGTATCTTATTTTTTAGTTATTTTGTTGTTCAGGTTTATTCCCAAGTGCATGAGCACATGCTTCTTTTGGAATGTAGTTATAATACTCCTGGCTAGGGGCTTTTGCTTATCATAATGCTCTGATTTCCCTAAGTATCCTAATTTTCCCCTTTCTCAAGTACCAAATCAGAGTCTTTTTTTCTTCTAGGAAGTCTTGTAAATGTCCCTGCTTATATTCTAGATGGTCTTCTACTTTCCTATTTGTCTACCTTGAAAAGATTTTATTTTATAGAGTAGTTATAGGCTGAAAGCAAAATTGAGCAGAAAGTAGAGGACATTTTTATGTATTGTTTGTCTCAACATAGGCATCTTAAAGTTTATTCAGAAGAGCCCTCATTTATTTTTAAGGTGTGTGTGTGTGTGTGTGTGTGTGTGTGTGTGTGTGTGTGTGTGTGTGTGTAAATCTTACCCTTCTCTTAGGGAGAGGAGTTCTGTCTTCTCTCAGAATGTCTAATGTGATATTAGTGCATAAATAGTATTTAAAACTGATGGATAAGTTGATAACACCATAGCTTTTATTTAGTGGGAGAAAATGTGAAAACACATGGTACGCTGCTATTTTTCCTTGTGTCTTGCTTTCCTATGTTGCCACTTGTTTTTGTAACACATGGGAAATAAATAGATGGTTAATATGCTCACCATATATGTTTTCTCTATCTAAATCTAGTTTCAGTGGCGAAACCCTGAAAACTCTATCTTGGTTAAACATTTGAAATAAATTGTCACAAAAGTAACAATAGCAGGAGAATATATCTTGGTTCTCTTCAGATCTGCCTATTTCTCAGCTTTAGGAAAAGGAATCTTAATGAATAGCCCACCTAGGTTAGAGGAGTTATTTGCTAATTATTATACCAGGTGCAATGAAAAAAAAACCAAAAAAAATCCTGGCCTCGACTTCCTCACTGGAGCAGATGGCTTTCATCTATGCACAGAGTTAAGGAAAATTCACTATCTATGAACTCATGACTAAGGATATTGAAAGGCAATGAATAGGACCCTCAAAAGGGAAGGATAAGAAATAAACTAATTCCTGAATCAAATGCTCCAAAAGAGGTAGAAAAAAAATCTCCATCTAGACAGCTTTTTTTTTTTTTTCAGAGCAGGAGTTTGTGAAGGAAGTCCTTAAAATCACATCTGTTCACCTTATGTGACGGGAAGGAGAAACAACTTCTGAAACAGGGTGATTGAAATGGAAATACATTCAAATAAATGGACTCTGGAGTTCTACTTTGTTCTAAATAACCTCTACTGTAAGTGATCAGCTGATTTGAAAGTATGATGGGTAGGCTGTTGGGGCAAGGTTGTATTTGATTTTTTTTAATCGTCTATCTTCCTTTTTTTTTTTTAAATTCAACCTTTTGGAATAAGGTCTTCTACTCAGGACAGAACAGAGGAGGGGAGAGCTGAGGCTTCTAAGGGCGCTGTGTGCGTGCGCCTGATGGGGTTTCAAGTACATCCTTCTCCCCTTGGATTGTGACTCTTTTGGAACACTTAGAAGATTTGAAATTTTCTGCGTTATTGCTCGGTGGTCAGACACTAAGGCATACTAGCAGTACTGATTTACATGTAAGAGGAAAAGAAATTTAATTATTTTATTTAATCAAGAAAGTCATGTGCTCAGCAACCTGCAGTAGGAACAATGTGTATCTTGCTAACAGAAGTGTGATGTGGCGAACAGATCTGAGCTGCATGAGAGGAGAGGGTCAGTAGGGATGCATTCCTGCCTAAGATCAGCTCAGACTTTCCTTGCTAAACCTCTGATTATTTCTTAAATCAGGCTCATCTTGATAGCTTGAATAGTACATTGGTTACCACAATTTTTTCTTCTCTTCTTTGACTCATTGAATTCAATGCTCTTTGTTTCATTCATTCAAGTAAAAAGGTGAAGAGAACTTCCCTCTCCACTGAAAGCAAGCAAGGTATGTTTGGAGCATTTTGCTTGGGGATTTGCATACTTTCTCTTGTTGTATCCTATTTTAGCAATTCTAAAGAGAAAAAAAAAGGTGAACTATTATTTTCACTTTAAAGTCAGGGAATTTGAGGCCTTAAAGAGAATTGAATGGATTGTCTGAGTTGAGATTATTCATAAATTTTTGGAATACTGATTCTCCATCAAGGCTGACAGGCTATCCTTTCTCTCTATATCCTCAGTATATTTTCTTTATTCATAGATTTAACTAGGATTTTAATCTTCAGGGTCCAACTGTGGGCCTATTGTCTTTTCTCTCTACTCCCCACTTCCTAGTTTTTAATTTTCTTCCCCGTCCATGTAATACTGGTGACAAAAAAGTTAAACAGTCTAGAAATGATAGGCAAAGTTCTTTTTCCTTTGGTCCATTCTTTCTCTTATCCCTTGAGCTAACACTCAGTTTACAATACCTTACTCTAATTGTTTAGGTACTTAGGTCTTATTAAGTACCCCGCGCTAACCAATTGCGGCACTGGAGCTCCTGTTTAGGTACTTAGGTATACACAACGAGCACGTAAACAACTTAGCCCTATGTTTGCTTTTCAACAAATATACATACATGTACAGTCTTAACTTGCCCTGGCTTCTACAACAAAATGCCAGAAACTGAGCAGCTTATAAGTTACAGAAGTGTGTTTCTTGCATTATTGGAGGGTGGCAAATTCAAGTTCAAAGTGTCAGCTGTTAGATGTCTGCTAAGAGTATACTTTGTGATATTGGTGACTTGCAGCTGCGACCTCAGAGGGAGAAATGAATAAATGACCTGCTGAGAACCTAGGTATTTTATTGGAGTTACTGGGGCTTGAACTCAGAGGTTTGTGATTTCTCTGCTTGCTTACTCAGCTGGTGGTCTACCTCTTAAACAGACTGGTTGCTAAAGTCATAAATTCTGTACAAAAGGTTCTATCCTAAAAGTATTTTCACCTCTCCACAGTGTCAACTTCTAATGACATTTTCTTGAGGCTTAGAACTGGGGGAGAAGGTAATACAAATATTCAGATCATAGCATAATAGATACACATTTTTTTCACAAGTATATTTCCACTATCTATGCAGAAATGGAGTTAGTCATGTATATTTTAAGAGACTTAATATCTTTCAGATGAAGTATTTATTTCAGTTATTTAGCTTCATTTCCCCAGAGTTTAGTGACACGGAGGAGCCATTTACTATGTTTATGGATTTTATAAGTTCTTTTGAAGAAGGTGTGTACCCACTTTGAAAGTCTGGGTCCTAGAGACTTTAAAAGCAAGGATTTGAAATCATCAGAGGGTTCCTTTACTCATTTGCTTGGAGGTTGATTTTAGTTATTGGCTGGGGGCCTCACTTCCTCTCTCTGTGGGCTTCTCCATCTGGTCTCTCTGTGCAGGCTGGTTTGGGGCTTTTTCACAGAATGGGCGTGGTTTCCTCCAGAGTCAGTAGAGACCTTTTAAATCCCTTCCAGTCAGGAAAACAAGAACCTGGTTTAGTGGGATGTGAATGTCATTTTTAAAAGCAGCTTCTGAGAAATGTGGTTATCCTTGCCTTCCTGGAAAGGGGTGTCACCAGTGGAAGCCTCACACCTTCCACAGTGAAACTAGTCTCCCGAAAGAAAGCGGGAGGGAAGCTCAGCCACTGAGCTTCTAGGATATAGCTGGCGCTTCATGTGCTCCTTCAATAACATTTGCAAGTAGTCATTTTACAGCCATTTTAAGGTCCTTGAACGGAGGCTCAAGAGGCACTAAGTAATGCATACTGCTAGAAAGTACCAGAAAAAATAAATAAAAAGACTCAAAGTCAAATTTGTCTAACTTAAGCCTCACTACGTCATACAGTATCTCCTTATTCTCACATATTACACCTTTCTACTTCACATTAATAAACAAGAAGAATATGCAATAGCCATTGAACACACTGTTTTAAGCTTTTACACATAATAACTTTTTTCAGTATTTGTGAGATAACCCAACGAGATAATAATTATTATCATCTTCCTTTTAGATTAGGGGTCAGAAATTAGGCAACTCATTTACATTTTCCTAGCTAGTAAGTCATGAAATTGCTATTTCAACAATAACATTGTGCAGATATAAATTATAGCTCTGTAAATTATTATTACAGGGATATTGGTCTGGAGGCTACCCTGATACATCATGTAACTGTCAAACAATCCCCTTCAAATGCCCTGCAGGCCTATTCTTGGAGGCAGAGTTCTGGCCTGGATGGATCCAGTTTGCCAAGGCATGCATTATTATGTTCTGAACTTCATATTAAACCTGATCAGAGGAGTCTGGCTAACTCACCCACAAATTCTCTTCATCTTGAGCAGCAGAATCCTGACCCCAACTGAAGTATCTAATTAACCTGCCAAGTCTTCTCAGTGTGACCAGATGAACACAGCCCTGGCAGAACGGAGAGCTACCATCAGCCTGTTGAAATGAGGGAAAGAGGCAGGACACCCTGGAGAGTCATCTCTGAGGTGAGCAGAATTATTGGTGAGCAATTTCTCTGACAGAGGCCTGGAATTTGGATTCAGAAGTTTCTCCATTCCTGGAGCACACATGCATGTGTAAGGAGTACTGTCCAGTCAGGCTAATGGCATAGACACCCTAATTATTACCTCAGCATGGGAAAGACTCAGCCCCCAGGCAATCCTACTGCTGTCAATGCAACACATGAAAGACACTGTGGAGGAGCAGTTATGGGATATTGCTTCTGGGGAAATATTTTCAACTGTGGACATCTGGCTCCAAATGAGTTCCCACAGAAGAAGAGAGTAAGTCTTGGCAGTGACAGAAATCATTGTTCTATAGCTTTGGCCCTCCTTTAGGAATTACAGCCTTGAGAAGCTCGAGTGGCCATTGTGCAGAAAGTTCTTCCTGTGGTCTCACTTTGCTCATGAGAACTAGGTTCAAAAATACAACTAGTTTGTGTGACTTTATATAGAAATTAGGTGATAAAATGACATAGGTGACTCATGAAAATATTTGATGAATTAGTAGTGACTTTAGTAAGTGTCTCATCAGGGATAAACTCTATTCTCTTATTTCTATACATTTTTAAATTTTATTGTAAAGCTGCTCTACAGAGGGTTTACAGTTTTATGAGTAAGGTTATGAGTACATTTCTTGCCGAACATTTCTACCCTCTTCTTTGTGTTGCTCCTACTATCCCTTTCCTCCCTCACCTCCCACACTTCTTCCCCCCCCCCAAATCATTTTAAGTGAAGTAAGCCAGGCCCAAAGAAATATAGGCCCCATGGTTTCCCTTATAATGCAATAATTAGTATATGTCTAGGATAATCTTATCCGATGAGCAGAAAAGCTCAAAAGCTATGTACATGTGACCATATAAGATGATGTTAAGCAAAATGAACTCCAAGATATGGACACAAGAGGTTTTTCATTGTTGTTTTTAATATAGGAAGGTGATTTTCTTTTGTTCCTTTTGTATATTTTCCCCATATGATATATTCCCTGTTGTCACTGTATTTGATTTTGGTAGCCTGCATCTTGTATATACATTTATTTAATTTGGGGAGGGGAAGGAGAATAACAAAATGCTCAGATAAAGACACAGGATGACCCATTGCAACAATGAGACTCACAAGACACTACGTTGGAAATAAACTCTATTCTTGTTTTTTTTTTTGTTAAAAAAATGAAGATCCTACTAATTATGATGTCAAAAATTGGTTTAAATGGTGACTATGATGTCCTGTCAGATTTCTTAAAGATTAAATTATATTTACTAGTATTTCTAGGTCAAAAATTAGTATTTTCCTAAAAAATTAATATTTATCAAACATAGAAATTAATTTGGAGCCAGGCACTGGTGGCCCAGACCTATAATCCTAGCTACTCAGGAGGCTGAAATCTGAGGATCATGGTTCAAAGCTAGCTAGGCAGAAAAGTCCACATAGGACTCTTATCTCCAATTAAGCAGGCAAAACTGGAAGTGGAGCTGTGGCTCAAAGTGGTAGAGTTAGCCTTGAGCAAAAAGAGCTCAAAGACAGTACCCAGGCTCCAAGTTCAAGCCTTACCACCAACAAAACAAAACCAAACCACCACCACCAACACGAAAGTAATTTGGTTTCCCAGAAAGTCAGGAAGTGGATAAGGTCATTCCAAGCAAACTTTTGTACACAACAAAGTGTTTGTTGCATTCTGAAGTTAAACTAATTTTCCATTCTCTTTACTGCCAAATAGTTGTTGCACTCATTAAAGAGAATTTATTCAAGACCTTGGATTTAATCCCCTCACAACACTGAAAAATCAGGAAATACAAAATAAAAATATTTTAAAATAGTATTTAGGGTTACTGGCTAACAGGCTTGACTTGTTGAGAATTTGTCTCTGGCTTACTTTGAAGTCTTGTTTGTCTCTATGGTTGCTCTCAGTGGAGCCTCAGTCTCCTTTTCAGAAATATTCTTCAGTTGAAGCTGTTTTTGATGTTTGTTGCACAGATTTTATCTATGTGCTGGTATTGGGGCTTGAATTCAGGGCTTTGTGCTTTTGATTAGCTTTTTCACTCAAGGCTAAAACTCTTCCACTTGAGCTATGTACATCCACTTCTGGTTTTCTGTTGATTAATTGGAGACAAGAGCTTTAGGGATTTTTCTGGTTTCAAATCTCAGTTCTCAGATCTCAGCCTTTTGAGGAGCTTGGATTATAGGTATGGGCCACTAGTGCCTGATACAGAGTTTTGTGCTTTTTTTTAAATAAGTTTTTGTTTAATTGTGAAAATACTGTACAGAGGAGTTACAGTTACATGAGCAAGGTAATGTTTCCCCCCTACCATCCTTTCCCTCCCACCTCCACAACTAGTCTTTGTTCTTACAAAAGAGTTGGCAGTGGTTGAACAAGTTTACACTCCCACCAACAAAGCAGTAAGGTTCCCTTCTGTCCACATCCCCTCCAGAATCTGTTGTTATTAGAGTTCTTGATTATAGCCATTCTAACTGGGGTGAGGTGGTATCTCAGTGTTGTTTTGATTTGCATTTCTTTTATGGCTAGAGAGGTTGAGCATTTCTTCATGTGTCTATTGGCCATCTTTCTTTCCTCTTCAGAGAAGTTTCTCTTTAAGTCTTTAGCCCACTTATTTATTGGGCAGTTGTTTCTTTGAGGATTTGTTATTGGGGGATAAGTTTTTGAGTTCCAGGTATATTTTAGATATGAGACCCTTGTCTGTTGTATGGCTAGTGAAGATCTTCTCCCAGTTTGTGGGCTTTCTATTGATGTTGTTAGCTATATCCTTTGCCATTCAGAAGCTCTACAATTTCATGCAATCCCATTTGTCCAACTTTTCTTTGATTTCTTGTGTTTCTGGGTCTCTATTAAGAAAATTTCTAAGGGGACCTAGTGTTTCTCCTATTCCGTCCTGTAATGTTTTCAGGGTGTCTGCTTTGACTCCTAGGTTTTTGATCTATTTGGAGTTGATTCTGGTGCAGGGTGATATAAAAGGATCTAGCTTTAGTTTTCTACAAGTGATTAACCAATTTTGCCAGCACCATTTACTGAAGAGGCTGTCTTTCTTCCATTCTCTGTTTTTAGCTCCCTTATCGAAGATTAGATGACTATAGGTCTGTGGGTTCATTTCTGGGTTTTCAATTCTGTTCCATTGGTCCTGAGGTCTGTTCTTGTGCCAGTACCAAGCTGTTTTGATTACTATGGCTTTGTAGTAGAATTTGAAATTTGGTATTGATATTCCTCCAGCACTGTTCTTTTTTGTTTAGGCTCTTTTTTTGCTATTCAGGGTCTTTTATTGTTCCATATGAATTTTTGGATTGCCTCTTCTATTTCCTTGAAGAATGAGGTTGGAATATTGATAGGTATCGCGTTGGATTTGTAGATAGCCTTGGGAAGTATTGCCATTTTCACAATGTTGATCTTTCCAATCCAGGAGCATGGGAGGTTTTTCCACTTTCTAAGTTCTGTTTTGATTTCCTTTTTCATGTTTTTAAAGTTTTCATCATAGAGGTCCTTCACTTCTTTGGTTAAGTTAATTCCTAGGTATTTTATTTTTTTGTGGGGCTATTACGAATGGAGTTGCTTTCATGATTTCAGCCACACTTTTCTCATTGTTGGCATACAGAAAAGCCATTGATTTTTGAGGGTTAATTTTATACTCTGTTATTTTGCCAAAGTTTTGAATCAGCTCTAGTAATTTAGGAGTGGAGTCTGTGGGATTCTTTAAATACAAGATCATGTCATCTGTGGTTCCTCAAAAGACTCCACATAGAGCTCCCCTATGACCCAGCAATCCCACTTTTGGGCAAATGATCACAAACAAGACCACACTAAAGCTACCAGCATGACTATGTTTATTGCAGCACTATTTACCATAACTAAGATATGGAACCAACCCAGATTCCCCTCAGTAGATGAATGGATCAAGAAAATGTGGCATATATACACAATGGAATTCTATGCCTTCATCAGAAAGAATGACATTGCCCCATTTATTAGGAAATGGAAAGACTTGGAAAAAATTATATTAAGTGAAGTAAGCCAGGCTCAAAGAAACATAGGTCCCATGGTTTCCCTTATTTGCAATAACTAGTATATGTCTGAGACAAGCAGAAAAGGTCAGATAAGTTGATGTTAGGCAAAATGAAGCCCAAGATAAGGACTCAAATTGTTTTTCTTTCTTGCTATTGTTTCTAACATATTTATAAGATGATTTCTTTGTTGCTTTGAATGTCCCTCCCCCACAGTATAACCCCTGTTTTCACTGTATTTGATGTTGGTATAATTTGTGGAGGGGAAGGGCAAAAACAAATTTTTTAAATAGGGATGCAATGAGATGTACAAGAAGTTATGTCGAAAAAGGAATTTAAAACTTTGGTGGGGGTGGGGATGGGAGGGCAAGCATGGTAAGGCAAAAAAAAGGAGGAGGCAACAATGCTGGATAAGAAATGTACTCATTACCTTGCTCGTGTAATTGTAACCCCTCTGTATTTTCACAACAAAAAACCTTATTAAAATAAAAAAAAAGAGTTGGCAGGAGTGAGCGCATAAAACAGTATTTGGATAGAATGGCATTGAGTTCTCAGTGAGCACTGTAGAGTAGGTTAGAAATAAACCTTAAGTGCAACACCATGGCTTTACGATTCAGTTCTGCATCTCAGTGTTTAAATCAGTATCTGCCACAGAGTAGTACACAGCAAAGGTTATTTCCAGGAGTTCATTACTCAATATAAAGAATCATAGTGGACACCATAAACAAGATTAATGTCCCATTAGTATGAATTATTTGGAAGTCATGATAGACTTTAAAGAACTTAACATTACTTTAACATGAGTGTTGGATTTATCACATATTTGCCCAAACTTTGTCAAAAGTCTCTTCACAGAAATATGAGGTTAATGTTCACACTTCAAAAAGCATTATAGGCAACCCAGTGCTATTTTAATCCTAGCATTTGGAAAATGATAAAATTTGAATGCCAAACTAATAAATCTGAATTATAAAAATGCTTGTGCATTTTAATCAATAGGTTTCCATTGAGAAATCAGTTTTCTCAGTGAATTCAAGTCAATTTAATGCCTGGGTAAATTTTTGCTTAATACAATTAAACAATTTACTGTGTTATCTTTTCCTACATTTCTTTTTATGAAATTAAAATTATTTTCCTTAGTACCAATATATCTACATCATGCTTAAAATTTACAGTAATGATTTGGTTCATCAAGAATCTATATAAAAATTTACAATAATGCATTGATTTGTCTGAATTTTTCTTTCACAATAGTTATTTCTATCATAAATAACAAGATCTCCTTCTCTGGATCAAAATTTGGGCTAAAAGATTAAATTTGTGTGTCAAGGTTTATTCAATAATACATTGTTTTCCATAATGCAGGTCTAGGCATTGCCGGTTTTATTTTGCAATGACTGTCTCCATCAAGTCTAATATTCCTTAGACAATTTTTGCAGTTCTGGCAGCTATTAATATGATGAGAGTCTTAAGTCAGTTAATATTTAACTGTGTTGCTTATTTCTTATAGTCTTTATTTCTTGAGATAACAACCTTAGTGAACCAAAGGTCTTATATGATGAATCAAAAGGATGGTGTTCACAGGGGGTGAGTGTCCCAGATCTCTAATCCTAGCTCCCTAGGAGACTAAAATCTGGAGTTAACTGTTCAAAGTCAATGGGAGAGGGCAGAAAAGTCCACAAGATTCCATCTCTAAAATTACAAACAAAAACCCAGGCTGGTGGCATGGCTGAAGTGGTAGAGAGAGAGATAAGCAAGCAAATGGGGAAAGAATGAAGTCCTGTGTTCAAACTTTAGTACTGGGGAAGAAAAGTTGGGGTTAAAACACAGAATTCTACTTCACCTACAAATATATCTCTTTAGTGCTCCACTCAAGAGATGCAGAGAGCCTTCCTCCTAAAAGAGACATAGTAATTATAACTTTGTAAATTCATATTCAATTATCCCTGTAGACAGAAATGGGACCAATATGACCCAGAAGGCAATTTAATCTCAAAATAAGAAAAGTATCTATCAACTGAAATGACCCTAGTTGAAATAAAATTGGAATGCTTCCCTCAAATATTCAAACAAATAAGGATGAAAATCTATCAGAGATTCCATTAGACTTCCTTATCTTTCTTCCAAAAGTCCACATCAAACAATATTTTGTTTATCAATTTATATTCCAAATTATGGTTTAAGGGCAAACACGATCTTTCTAAATTGTAGCGTTAATTGGTTTCATCATCTTTCTAAATTGTAGAGAACTAATTGGTTTAATTTATTTTGTCTTTGTCTTTCATGACAAGTCCATGCTTTCTTTCTTGTTTTAATTTGGTCTTAACACAGCCCAAACTATTAAGTTCTTTCCCAGGGTCTCAAAAATGTCTATTTCTTTCCTACCTTATCCTGACCCCTTGTCCTTGTCTTTTAGAGTTCCTTGGCTTTCAGTAACCCTCTTAAGCCTGAACAGGGCATCTCAAGGTAGGCTTTCTACTCCACAACCATCACTCAGACATATAGCAGCAAGCGTTGATGACTCATCTGGATGACTGAATGAATTGTGAAAATTTTATTATATTTGTATTAATGAGACCAGTATAACTATACTTTCTCAAAATTGCAGAAGGAATCTCATGTGGCTTTAATGACACACAATATGCAATTCTTCTCTAGGGGCTGCCAGTCCTTATGAAAAATGACTACATATCTTTGTTAACATTTACAACAATTTTAGGACACTGGTTAGCCAAGTACTGCATAGATTAAACTTGTTTTAGATTAAACTTGTCAAGGAAATTAATGAAAAATCAAAATCCATATGGACTAATGTTATCAAATAAAGTTAAACAGAAGAGGAAAAAAATGAATTATCGAGGTGACTTCAAAATGTATGCTGCCAACGAAACAATTGTTTAAGAAATCTTGCTGGTGTTGTAACTTAAAATTTATCTGAAAATTGTAAAAGCATTTTGTCACTGAATCAGCTGAACTTTTGGGTGTGTAGCAATAACACACTCATAAAATCCTTATCCTATAAATGATTAAAAATCCTACAAAGGATTTTTGTTTGTAAATTTATATTTACAGAGAAGAAAAAAAAGGGACTAGCTGTGGCTAACTGATATTTGTTAAAGTCTGAGATGCCTAGGAAATCTCAAAGAGCAAAAACTCAGAGGAATTTCAGGCAGCATGGGATCCATTGGTTCTTATCACACAGCTCTACTGAACATGTGTAATGTGTCAGATGCTGTGCTAATTATTGAGACATAACACTGGATAAGGCAGATGCAGCTTGGGCTTTCTGTGATTCTAAATGGAAAAGAATCCACAAGCCACATCCCTGTTTCCATCATTTTCATTTGGCACACACATTTTACCCTCTAACTCTATAACCTGATGAAAAGCTTTATTTTGTCATGAAAGAACCACTGTAGCAGGTTTTCCAGGGTCAGTGCTAGGGAAGTGGGATGAATATAATATTTCTCTGAATATGTCTTCAAGCTCTAGAAACTGAGGGCTTTCCATCCCTCCATGAATGGTGAATGCTGGGGAAGTGAAGATCTTTTCCTGGTCTTGGTGTTGGTGCTACAGCCTGAGCAGTTCTCTTGCAAGTCTAGCCATTGACGATCCTTCAGTAATGCTGCTTTGATCTCAATCTGAGATTGCTCACTTTTAAAAATGGATCTGAAAACTCATAAGGAGGATTATTCTCACATTACATGTGTATATTTTCCCTTGAAGGCTGTAACATATGGAACTATAATTATAGCAAGACTTTCTTCTGTCATTTCCATATTTAACATTTTTTTCACAAGGAATATTCATATATATATATATAGATAGATAGATAGATATATAAAACCTTGGCTAAAACTCAATGTTTTCCTTTAAAATGAGTAAACCTTTGTTGAGTTTTCATGTACTGCATAATATAGGCTTAGCTAATCAGTCTCACCCAGCTCATATATCACTGAAAAATGTTCCTCTGAGCAGCTCAATCTGGTGGCAATGATGATGAAGCTATTGAATTTAATGGGCCCATTTCAGATTTGCCCTTTCAAACTACAGCTTTAGTGTCTGTGACACTAATCATTTTCTTTCTTCTCTTCCCCATCCCATTTCTCTCCTGCCCTTCTTTCTTCTTTCCTTAATCCCTTTTCCTTTTATTCCTCTTCTTCCTACTCAGCCTTTCCACCCCCCCCCCCCCGATTTCTGTCCTTTCTTTTCTTTCTCTTCCCCTTCCACTAACACACATTCCAGGAAATCATTATGTCCTTTGTCCTATGGCCAGTTATCTGTTGCCCTCGAATGAGAATAAACAATGTCAGTTTCTTGCTTCTTTTCGGGATCTGAATTTGGAACATCTGTCCCTAAGAACCATGTTTATTCTTATTCTGGTTCCACAAGGAGATTGCAACCAAAAGGCCAGAAATGCTCTATACTTTCTCTTAACTTAGTCCTAGCCCATTTTTCATCAAGGTGAGGAATCTTTGTCTTACAATCCAATTGGATCTGCCTTTTCTAAGCCTGTATCCCTTGCTTCTGTTTCCATGTTCATTGCTGCACTTGTTCATCTACTTTCACAGGAGTCAAATTTAATCAATTTATGGAAGAAAAGTAAAATTACATCTGGTGTCATCCTCTACCACATCCTCGATTGTGTCAGAAATATTACATGAATTTTTCTTTAATCTTAACAATAGTCCAGCAAGGTCTGTATCATTACTTCTTTTTGTAGGTTGGGAAAATTAATGTTCAAACAATTTGAGACATTTGACCATTGTTATTCAGTCTTGCAATAAGTCTTTTGATTCCACGGTAAATGCTCTAAACAAGCTACTTACAATCACTTTCAAAGATGAATGTTTCTTTTGCTTACTAACTCATTCAGTCTGGCTAAAACTTCTGAAATCAAGTAATTCTCCTGCTCCAGATTTGTAAGTAGTTTGGGCTAAGCCTTAATTCCTGGCATATATCACTACATCCAGCACTTCTCCTTTTAATTATTTAATATCTTGTATAGTACCCTGCGTATGAGAAGCACTCAAATATCCTTAATCACTATTTCTGGATCCTGTAAGAGAGGTAGACTCAGAATAAATGCCTTCTTCAAATAAATATTGATTGCTTAATACATTGAATTTTTGGAATAACTTTAAAATATTTTCACATATTCATATTTACAATTCATGAATTGGCTATTCATAAAATGAACACCTATTATTAATCACAAATATATTATTTATCATCATTTCCTTATATCCAATTATCTTCTTACAATGCTTTTACTTTATGCCAGTGCTGGGGTTTGAACTCAGGTCCTTACACTCTTACTTGCCTTTTTTCTCCCACTTGGCTCTCTACTAGTTGAACCACATCTGCAATTTTGGCTTTTTGGGGGACTTAATTGAAGATGAGTCCCTTGGATTTGTCTACTCAGTTTGGCTTTGAATCTTGATCCTCAAATCTTATCTTGCTAAGTAGCTAAGTAGCTGAGGCATGAGCTACAAGCTACAGATGTCTGGCCTTAAAAATTGTCCTTACATTTGTTTTCTCTAGTTCTTTTTGCCTAAACCTTTGTTCTGTGTTTGAGAAAATTGTACCACGGCCAGGGACTTCAGGAGGTTAGTTGTGTCTCATTTGTATTTCTAAGCTCTCCTCCCTCTAAAATTTAGGAAGGAATGAAATACCTACAAGCAACCACATATTCACAATAAAAAGAAGAAGACAAAATATTATTCTGTTGATATCTGGGCTATTAAACTCTAATATCCAATGTAATGTTTTAAGAAAAGCTAAATATGATGTAGGCTAGTGAAGTAATTGCTTCTTTTATCTTTCTCCCTGACTCCCAATGGCCAAGCACTGTCAATGTGATTTGGGGGACTATAATATTCCCCAGTTTGTTCTTTCCTTGTCCTAGTTGTATTAGATTTTAGTGAGGAAAGCTAGCAAATGATAGCAGACCTGTTTCTGGGAAACAGGGCTTAAATATGACTGCCTAACACACTAACTACCTGAAGGGTCAGAAGGTAAGCAACAAGCAAAATCATTGCACTGGGTCCAGTAAAAAAGCAGGAAGTAGAGTGCTATCACACCCTTGAGTGTCAATGTGCATAGCTCACTGCTTTGTTGATACTTGGATTTGAACTTGGGGCCTTGGGTAACAAGTCAGAAATTAAAACAAAAGAAAACAATACAAAAAAAGCAGTCTTTCTGACCCTGACTTTTAATAGCCTCAATATGCCAATTTTATTGATAGAAATTATTGAGAACAATAGGACAAAGCCTCATGATACATTTCCTGTGTACATTTCCTCTATAGTAATAATAATTCTAGATGCTTTCCCCAGTTTGCACTGAAGATTCCCACCAAAAATTGGGGAGAGCCGGGTTTCCCTGTCAGATTGCATGTCAACATCTGTTGACACGTGGAGTTGGAGGATGGTGAGGTATCACACTACAGTGAGCTGTAATCACAAGGCTTTCCTGTCTGTATACAGCAGGTCATCTTAAGTCTAGCCCAACTGTCTAACACTTGTTTGCCTTTGTCATTGTGGTGCTGTCTTACAGTGGGTGATAGAAGGGTAAGTTATATTCTTCCACAGTGGATTAAACAATGACTAGCCCATAGAGAAAACGGCTGCATAGAAGTCAAGGAGAGGAAGACAAGTGGATTTTTAAAGCTGTAACTGAGATCCCAGATATTGTATGTAGGCCTAGACATGTGCTATTTTCCTTTAGGTTTTGTTTTGTTGGCCGATTACTTTCAACTCAATAGCCCCCATTCAACTTTTCCTGGCCTTTTCTTGAATATATCCTTTCCTGTCTTCCTCAGGTCAAATTAAGCAGTATCCCCTATTGCTAACAGACAATTTGGTAATTGTTTATTTAATTGTACTCCAGAATATCCCAGAGCAGCTCCTAGGATGGGGCTGAGATTTGCAGGCTACCTTCCACCAAACAACCATTGTAGCAGATACATTCTAGGCATTACCTTGATAGATTTCTATCCCCTGCTCTATACGATGGACTTTATTATCTTTTTTTTTTATGGATGGTAAGTGGTGGCTTAGAGACGTTAAGTAAGTGGCCCAAAGCAATTTATTAAGTGGGAAAACTGAGAGTTGAAGCCAGTTTTCTATGACACTCCAACCTTTGCTTTACTTCTGCCCTTCAGACATAGTTCAAGTTCATGGCCAGCTCCTGTATTCACTGCTGGCTCAATTAAGGCTGCTCTCTTTATTTCCTTTCCTTGGTTTCCTGTATGGGACACCTCCACCCATGGCTGAACTTGCCAGCTTCTCGCTGTCCCTTGTTTCTGCTTCTAAGTCTCTGGGTCTGACAAGAAGATTTGCAACTGGAGTGACAGAAAGTGACTGATATCATCCCCACTCATTTCACTGTCGAGAGCTGGGCCTGTCAGCAATTGGTGAATAATAGGCAGGCAATGGGCATTGGTATAATTCATTTCCTATTAGCTGTAGGGGTCAAATTTACCCGACCTAGTCCTGAAGTTCCAGGTGGGCCACTTCTGACAATTATGCTTAACAAAAATGGCTTCATTATTTGATCACTTGATACCTCAATTATGCAGACGGCTCTCTGATTCCCTAGTGGTTTACATTTCTATATTTGAAGGGGAAAACATTGAGTATTCATGGTAGAACCTCTTTCTATTCCCATCGGAAATGGACATTTATCAGATTAGGAAAGCAATTAGCAAATTTACTGTTGCCTCTCTAAATACCTAAAGCAGTGATTTCCTTTTACAGTTGCTGTTGCATCTTTCTTGCTATTCTCTGCTTTTATCTTATCATTCAGTTAGCAAATCTACTGTAGCAATAACTTATTGGGCATTTATCAGATGCCAGCTCCATATGTAATTTATGTAATTTAGTTCTCACTACAAACCTTTGTAATAAGGCAGATGGGTACAGCCTTACCCAACATGACCGTCAACCCTCCAAGGCACCATTCTCACTGAAGTAACCTGAGCATCGCCACCGTCTCCGGGTCTGTTCAGCGTCACTCTTTCAGTGGTCTCTGTTGTGAGGATGAGAATGGGAAGAACCAGGGAGGTTATGTGAGCTGTCTCATCTCACTCATACTGCTGTAGGTAGTGCATGCTGGGATTCAAAACCCGACATTCAGACTCCAGTCTATGGACTTCCCTCCTCCCCCGTTGCTCACTCTGGTTCTCAGTGGAACATGGGGAAAAGAACATCATGTTGGTATTCTGACAGGGGCAATGAATTCCTGTAGTCAGATTGGGAGCTATTTTTCTTGTTCTTCAGATTCCTCTTGAAGATTCTGAATGTAGTCACCAATGGCCACGGTGGGTGGGGAACCTGGGCAGTATTCAGCAATTTCTATTATTTTCAAACATAAGTATGCATGTGTGTATATGCACATATACTTGAGTATATGCTTAAGTACCCCTGGATATCTATGCTGTATATATACATGCATACATATATATAATATATACATTTCATATATCCATAATATATATGCATGTGTATATCATTTTAGTTGGATGAAAATGGTTGTATACTCTCTCTATATATTTGTATGTATACAGTACCTATATAATCACTTTCATATACATCCAATACACGTGTGTATACAACACATATGTACACAATACATATGTATACAAATATATATACACACATAAACACATTCAAATATATATGCTGACTGTACTATGCATTGAATGTAAGCCTTGTGCTTGCTCAACAAGCACTCTACCATTTAAGCCGTACCCTTAGCCCTTTTTGCTTTTCAGATGAGGTATTGTGCTTTTTGCCTGTGAGGGTAGCCACCCTCACAATGCAATCTACCTCTCTATACTTCCTAAGTGGCCAGATATTACAAGCATATGTCATTATCCCCAGCTCATGATATTGCTTCTTTCCATTGATAGTCAAATGGTCATGAAAACTTAGCAGAGTAAATATTTTTAATTTTATGAATGGGGAAAGCGGGGAGCATTCAGGCAAGACTTCATTGTATATACCACAGAATTGAGAAAAATAAGGGAAGGGATGGGTTGAAGGGCTGAAGACATTGGAGGGATGATGCAGATCAAAATGCACTGTACAATTAAGCTGCTTTGTTAAGTGGCAAAAAACGCTACATAACCTAAACATTAAGAAAAGTGAGGGAAGGGGCAGGGTTGAAGGAGTGGATGAGAATGTTGAAAGGAGTGACATTAACGAAGATGTACTATATTCAGAAACTGCCTTGTTGAATAGCAACTCTGCTGTACAACTACCTGAAGATAAAAAACTAAAAACATGTTTGATAATATGTCATATTTTCAAATTATTAGGTAATTCATCTTATAAAAATAATGGTTTCAAAATTTAACTTACTCAATATGACTTATATTTTATCCTTTTTATTGAAATATTTTTAGAAAAAGATAAACAAAAATATATAGGAAATGTTCATCTTTTTTTGAAAATTGTACTTATTTACATTTCACCAAAATCTATTCACTCTTCAATATTTATACACCATGAAAAAGGATCACATTTTTTTACTTTTGCGTATTTTTATTGTAAAAATACTGTACAGAGTAGTTACAGTTACATGAGCAAGGTCATGAGTACATTCCTATTGAACATTGTTGTCTCTTCCTTTGTTTGTCCCCTACCATCCCTTTCCAACCATCTCACATTTTTATTTTTTAATTATAGCTGCTTATAGCCAGTAAATTCCAAATTATGTGAAAATATTGGTAACAGATAATTGATGGCTTTATTAAAATGAGGGCTTAAGAAAATATTTTGGAGGAAAAATATAAATTAGGAATATATTTTGAGGCATCACAGGCTCATTAAATATAATAATACTTAAAAATAATGAAAATCAGGGGCTGGGAAGGTGACTCAATGGTAGAGTGCTTGCCTTGCATGCATGAGGGCCTTGGGTTTGATTCCTCAGCAGAAAAAAAAAAGCCGGAAGTGGCCCTGTGGCTTAAGTGGTAGAGCATTAGTCTTGAGCTGAAGAGCTGAGGGACAGCGCCCAGGCCCAGAGTTCAGGCCTCACAAATGGCAAAAAAATAAAAAAGAGAAAGAAAGGAAGGAAGAAAGAAAGAAAAATCAGTCACCTTTCGTATATTGTCACAACTTTTACTTCTTATAAAAGCATATCATTTTTGAAGAGGAATTTTCTGACATAGAAAACTGGAATATGTTTATGTTTGTTGCTTAATTCATTAGTTTTTTTTTTTTTTTGGGTCCAGTTGTGGGTCCTGAACTCTGGGCCGGAGCACTATCCCTCAGCTCTTCAGCTCATGGCTAGTGCCCTACCACTTGAGCCACAGCGCCACTTCCGGCTTTTTTCTTTTTGCTTATGTGGTGCTGAGGAATCGAACCCAGGGCCTCATGCATGCAAGGCAAGCGTTCTACCACTGAGCCAACTTCCCAGCCCTAATTCATTAGTTTTAAATATGTAGAGGAAAGGGGTAAAAAGGATATGGACTCCAGCTCTAGTCTTTGTACTGTGTGGCATGTAACTTTGGACTAGCCTGTGAGGGGCTGTCTGCTCCTTTGAACTCTCAGGGCCCTGGTGGATTGAGATTGATAATACATGTCAAGGCCCTGTGGCTATCATGAGGCAACAACCCAGTATTAGGTTTTTACCACTTAGCCTCACTAACTCTCTACAGACACTTTTTAAACATTGATTGAAAAATCTATTTTCGTATAACTAGGAATAGCAGAATTCTCACATGGAAAGAATCCTAGCAGATAATACAGACCCCTTTTATTCTCTCCCCCACTCCCCCGCCAACCCTGTGCTTTCTGAGTCAGACCATCTTTTTCCTTGATAGCTGTTTTTAGAGTTGAAATGCACCCCTTCTTCTCTAAGTGATCCTATCCCTATTGGAGGCATCATTATCAATGACCTCTTCTACAGATTGCTCTTCTTTCTCTATGGTGAAACTGAGATCACACATAATAAATTACAATTGTGAACTTTTTGTGAACTTTATTCTCCTAAAAAAAAAAAACAACACCAAGCACATCTCTGTTTTCTCTGGCTTTATGTTCTCCCTCCTCCAGAACTACTACAGATCCAAGCAATCTTCGTAATGTATAAATTACAACTTCGCACGATCACGTTCTCTCATGTTCTGGCTTGTTTTCCAATTATGAGTTTAATTTTCTTTTTCTGTCAAAGTTAAACCTAGACTAACAGCACCTCGTTTGCTCTCTCCTCCAATTATATTAATCAGAAAAATCAGCCCAATTTGCATTTTTTTACTATGCCTTTAACATAACTAGATGAATTCTCTGCTAGTGAAAATAGTATATGCATAAACTAGCCTGATTGGGGGGCTTACTAAAATAATGCATTCTACTTCCATTTTGCATAACTGTGGAATCACCTGTACCCTGATCTAGCCGGTGGCCCCCCCAAAAAAAGACCTGAATATTAGAATAAGCATTAGAAGACTCATGATGAGTCAGGGAGATTCCTAAATATTTGATGTGACAAAATCCTTGCCCAAATCTTCAAACACTGTTATTGTTTTTCTTCCCCTCATTGAACACTGTTTCCAAAGATCTACCTGAAATGAAGAAAAGTACAGTTGTTTTAGAGAGCTGACACGATATGAATACACCATTAACTGCATGAGGGAACACCTTAGCAGTTTAAAGCCACAGAGATTCACGTCCTCTTTCTGATGTCTCCCTTCTTCACGACCAAGTGATGGATCATTTGAAGTCCGAAGAAAGCCCTGTTGAGTTTCTATATCCAAGTTAGGGTTGTACCAGAATTAATTATACCTTCTGCTACTTTGCAACAGATTGTCACCAATAAATTCTAATAAACAGGAGTAGAAAGACTTTATTCATGCCATTCCAAAGGAATTAGAACATAGTAGTGCTATTTAGCAATGCAGATGTTGTATTATTGAAAATAGAGATGACACAGAGAGGTATATCAAATGAGCAGAAGAGAGATGTGCACTGAGCCACTGTTTTGATTATGCATATTTATTCATAATGCAGAAGATGTACAACCAAACCTCTTCGCTTAAGATGGATTACCTATTTCTAGAAATCTTACTCTTTTTTTAAAAAAAAAACTAGATGTGTCAATACCATCCCAGTAAGTATTTATGAGTGCGTTGTTTAAATTGTACCTTAATTGCTCAGTCTCCAGAGTTGCAAGACACGATGTTAATACCCAGTAGGCAAGTGAGCAAGGTAGATAATAATATGGTGCTCTGGGCTGAGTGCTGGGGAACGAGTCTGCTGCACATGGTCTGAAAACAGCAATTTTACTGTGACTCTTATTTGTTGTTTCAGGTATAATATTGTTTTACCATTAGAGCATCCCAAAGTAATTAGTTAATTGGTCTGAATTTAGACATTATATTCAGTGCACACAGACACATGCACACAGACATCTCTCTACCATCTGAGTCATATCTTTATCTCTTTGTCCTCTCTTCCTCTTGCTCTCTGCTCCCCCAGTGTCTGTACTCTCTGTCTGATTCTCTCTCTCTCTGTGCATCTTTCTGGTATTGTAGTTAAAAGTGATTTAGGAAATATCTTAAATGTTTACAATTCTGCGTGTTTATACATTCCCTCCCTCCAATCCGTCCTTCCCCACTTTGTTCTTCTTTTTCTGGTCATCTCTGCACTAGACCTGAAATAAGGTGGCTGAGAATTACTTTGCTTAAAATAATCTTTTCAGAACCTACCCATGTATATCCATGAATGGTAGAAAAAAACTCTCAAAAGTTTTAACTGGAAATACAAATATATTTTAGCAGTAGGTGTATTTGCAAAGATGGATTCTATGAATAATGAGGATTAATTGCATTTTTCATTCCTTTGGATGCCCCAAATACAGAATAATGTCAGTTGTCAGTAGTAATCACTCTCATTGAGTGGATGAGTCAACAGCCCCAGAACTGCAGAGGAAGATCTGGGTTTATTTCTCCTTCAGTGTTTTATCTTCCACTTGTAAAAACATCCATGATGGAGAGACTGAGAGCAAGAACTCTGGTGATAGATGGTCTAGACTTGAGTCTTTACTCCATCAAGAGTCTACTAGTATGATTTTGAAGTTCAGATATTTTCATTATAAAACATAGATGTTAGTATTACTCACCTTAAGGAGTTATTTCAAAGATTAAATAAAAAGCTTGAAAGTGTTTGTCACACTGTGTCGAATAGGTCTTTGATGAAAGCAACAATGGCATCAGTAATTGATGCCATGTCCTGAATACCTACCAATACAATTCACTATTTCATGTGTTTTGGGGCAAATTTTGTCTTTGTAAGCATTTACTTTCTTATCCTTTGGAGATAAAACCATCCACATTTCTTTCTTTGTAAGGAGAATAGGAAGTCATGTTGAAAACTATATTGAGAAGTATGAGCTTTACAAAGTATAAAATATTACTATGATTTTGTAGTATGCAAGTATGGCTGTTTTAAAAACTGGGATGTGGTCTCCTGGGTCAGTCCTAAAGCTACTCTGAAACTTGTACATTTGCAGTTCACCCAGTATATGGACAGGTAGCAATTTTGTTGTGACTTTCTCACACTTAATATCTTTGAATGAGCTGACAGAGCTCACTGCTGCACTGCCAGGAAATAACCATTTAGGGTGGAACTGTATACATTTCTTCTCTTTTCCACCAATCAACAGGTTGCAACTCCAGATAGAAATGAGGCCTCTGAGTTCATGCTGGAAATGGGAGGAAAATGTAAGAAATGATAGGTTGTCAGCTTCCTTGAAAAGGTGCAAAGCACCAGAACTGAAAATAAAGACTTTATTGCTTTGCAAAGAAGGCTTGGTAGCATTCAGATATTACCTACATCTGCTTTAATGATTCCATTTAAGCTGTCATTTTCTGCATTTACCTTGAAGCATTCAAAAGCAACTCTACTTACGTGTTCATAGCCAGCACATTGCTGGCTTTATAAGAAAAGAAGGAGGGGAAAAAAAGAAGAAAATGGTATATGATGTATTTCAAAAAACAGTTTTCTTGTAGAAAATTATCAGTAATTTTGAGGCCACTCTTAAAGGGAAATAAAGTTTCTTTGGAGATTAAAAACTGCTGACACTGAACAAAAGAGAAAGGGAGGCGCGCATGTGCACACACACACACACACACACACACACACACACACAGAAACACACACAAGGGCTGGGAAGAGAGAGAGAGAGAGAGAGAGAGAGAGAGAGAGAGAGAGAGAGAGAGAGAGAGAGATTCTTCTGTGTTCCTTTCTTCAGCTAGATGCTCAAACACCTATCAGCCCTTCAGCCCTTCAAAAAGGTTGGGGCTATAGTCTCTGTGCTGTATTTTCACTTTATCTTTGCTCCTAGTGATGAAGGGAGCATCCTTTATTTCTTGGGAATTCACTGGGCCTCTTCTAGAATGGGGACATGAGGAAGGGAAAGGTCCTAAGGATGCTTTATTTAACCCCTTATTGAAATTTGCTCTGTGGGTTTTATTCAAGAAATCAAACTAATTTAAATGTATCAATTTTGATACCACTGGTCAAATAATCTCTATCAAATGTTGTAATTTCTTCCCTAAATAGGTTTCATTTCTCAAATTCCAGCCTATATTCATTCCATCATCGTTGCTTTAGTCCTTTCTCCCCAGCCCTAAGGTCAGTTTGTCCTGAGTTCCCTAAGTTCCCTGCTTAAACTGACTCCAGGTTTGCATGCTGAGCTCAGAACTAGAGCTTTGGTCTATCTGCATATTTCTGTTATCTATGTTTATTTCTATGCACCTGTAACTATAACTTAGTTTTTGTTGTTGTTGTTGTTTTTGATTTGTGGTTATACTTAGGACTACTCATGCCTCCTCACAGTGTGGTTGGAGGAACAGCAGTTTGAAACAATAAAAATATGCAAACTAATTTTTATCAAAGGTGAATTCCAAGCTCACATAGTATATGGAATTATGCCTGTTTACTTTTTTGAACTCCCTCCTCTTTCTGTTTTGCCTCTTAAGAAACTCTATCTTCTTTTTTTTGGTCTTATTTTATTTATTTATTTATTTTATTGTGAAAATACCGTATAGAGGGATTACAATTACATGGGCAAGACAATGAGTAAATTTCTTTTTTTTTAATTTTTATTTATTTTTTATTGTGAAAATACTGTACAGAGGGGTTACAATTACATGGGCAAGATAATGAGTACATTTCTTATCAAGAATTGTTCCTCCCCCTTCCCATCCCTTCCTATCTCCCTCCCCCACCCTCCCCCCACCCCAGCCAAAGTTCGTTTTTTGACATAACAACTTGTACATCTCATTGTTGCAATGGGTCCACCTGTATCTAATCTTCGATAAGGGAGCTAAAAACAGAGAATGGAAGAAAGACAGCCTCTTCAGTAAATGGTGCTGGCAAAATTGGTTAACCACTTGTAGAAAACTAAAGCTAGATCCTTACATATCACCCTGCACCAGAATCAGCTCCAAGTAGATCAAAGACCTCAGAGTCAAAACAGACACTCTGAAAACATTACAGGATGGAATAGGAGAAACCCTAGGTCTCCTTGGCACAGGCCGAAATTTTCTTAATAGAGGCCCAGAAACACAAGAAATCAAAGAAAGGTTGGACAAATGGGATTGCATGAAATTGCAGAGTTTCTGCATGGCAAAGGACATAGCTGGCAAGAAATAGAAAGCCCACGGATTGGGAAACAATTTTCACTAGCCATACAACAGACAAGGGTCTCATATCTAAGATATACCTGGAACTCAAAAAATTAAATACCCCAACAACAAATCCTCTATGTTCTTTAAGCTTCAAGATAGTTCAAATCCATCAGGTTAGTGCTGCAGTTAGGATATGACTTGAGTGTTCTTTAAGGTTTTTTGTATTGAGATTAATTTAATTTTCAATACATGGTGAGGTAATGAGAAGGGAAAACCTCACTATGGTTTTGGAGGCAGAAATCTGGGAAGTAATTATGATTAGATAAGTTCATTTAGGGTAAGGCTTCCAAGAGAGAGGGTATGGGGGGGGACCGAGCAAAGCTTGCACATGGGCACGCAAGTCTCCTGCCTCTTGCTGTGTGATTTCCTGTATCATATCAGAACTCTGCCAGCAAGAGGTTCAGCCCCTCAGTCTCAGACTAGAATGGTAACCTAAAATAAACCTATTCTCTTTATAACTTATTTGATCTGTAGTATAACTTTATCATCAACAGAAAACAGATTAAGCTAAAATAAATTTTAACTGGTTGTTTAGATGGTATAATTTGGCTTCATGGAAGAATGGTAGTTTCTGAATAAGTAGACTTGGTTTACCTTCCTGAGCTTCTACTCTAATCTCTTCTAGGAAGAAACATCAAGTTATCTAAGTACAACTTCAGAATATACTCATCTTCACAGAGTGGGACTTTACAAGTCTCTTTTTATTAAAATAATGTGATAACATATTAATAAACAAAGTCAGCAACATCATGGTATTTGCTTGGCTCCTGTTAGATCTGTGTCATCACTGATAGAATGTTTAGTGTTCTTTTAACCTGAACACATAATTCAACATGTTTATGCTCTCTTTTTTCTATTTTATTTTATTGTATAGGGCAATGAGGACATTTCTTGTCAAACAGTGTTACTCTTAAAAGAAATGACTAGATATCATTTACATTAAATTAAATTAGTTATTTTTGGCAGAATGGAAACTTTAAAGGTTTCTGAAAATGCTGGTAGAGCCAGAGGGCAAGCAAGAATCTTGCAAAAAAAATTTCCTTTCTACAGACCGAGGGGGTACAGGTTTAATTAAGGATTTTTATTACTTTCCTTCCTTAACTGTTGGGAAGAGATTTTTTTCTAATTTTCTCTTGAATTCAAGTGCCATATTCAGTAATTATTTAAATGAATATAATGGGAAAGCACTATGTCCAAAATATAGAACATGTGAATGGGAGCTTAGTTCCTAGGAGAATGTTCATCTGAGTCTCATCCTTTTCTTTCTCAGATAACCTTCCAGCCTGAGCAGTAGGAAAGTTTGGACTACTGCTTAGTAGTTCTGTCAGGCTGGCTCCAGTTTCTTCTGTTTGGAATTCAGAAGGTGGCAATAACTTTCTCCCATACCCACCTTCTCATTCAGGTCAATTTATCTGACTGGTTGGTGAGCATTTGAAGACATAATTGAATAATAAATGAATGAAGATTGTTGAATCTTTCACAGATGTTTAACTTTATCCAGAAACAAATTCTGGTGACAACATTTTCATGTATAATGGAGTCCAAAGGAAGATACTCAAAAAGTATTACTTAGTCAAAAATCACAAGACTATATGTAACTGGGCACTGGTGGCTCTCACCTGTAATCCTAGCTTCTCAAGAAGCTGAGTTTTGAGGATCACAGGTTGAAACCAGGCCAGATAGAAAAGTCCATGAGACTCTTATCTCTGATAAACTACTCAGAAAAAGCCATAACTGGTACTGTGGCTCAAGTGGTAGAATGATAGCCTTGAGCTAAAAGAGATCAGGAATAGCAGCCAGGATCTGAGTTCAAGCCCAGGACAGACAAAAAAAGGCTATATGTGAACATAAATGTACTTGTATATATGAATACATGAATGTATACATATACATATATGAATATACACATATATACACACATGCATACCTATACACTCACATATGTATATGTATATGTATGTGTCTATTCATATACATGTCTGTGTTGATGTCCATATCCTCAGGGGTCAAATAATTTTGTGACATTTCAAAAGGATGAATTAGGTACAATTGAACACATTGAGTTGCTAAGGAGATTGCACAGTGGTAGAACCCTTGCTTCACATGTTTTGGGAATCTGTGGTCCATCCCCACCATGCAAAAGGAAGGAAGCAAGCAAAGAGAACAACAGACCACATTGAACTTCCCAATTTTTCACATTTAGCTTCCAAAAATCCTATGCAAATCCTTACATTTCTCAAAGTTACTTCCATGGAGCATTTTTTAGCAGAATGTTTTTGAGAGATTAACATTCTGTGCAAAATTCTCCAGGTAAATTTATTTTATGCCACTTCCTAGAGCTCATTCACATTGAGAGCTGCAAGCCGTGATCCTGAAAATGAGCTGGAATGGAACAGATAATTTTTTGATTCTTTGTTCCATTCCAGCACTATTCATCTCTCGGGACAAGTATACTGGCAACATTTTTTTTCCTTTCAGGAAAATAAGAAAGAATATGTCATGAGTGGATATAAGAATCTTTTCTAATCAGATAATTTTCCTGCCTAGTGACTAGTTCAGTTATTGATAAAATTGGGGACACACATTTCTCTTAAGCCATATATAGATAGATAGATTGATA
The DNA here is from genome assembly GCF_000151885.1 of Dipodomys ordii. NCBI lineage: Eukaryota > Metazoa > Chordata > Mammalia > Rodentia > Heteromyidae > Dipodomys > Dipodomys ordii. The sequence goes on from NW_012267241.1 coordinate 4,035,594, forward strand.
TGCATCCATCCATCCATCCATCTATCCATCCATCTATCTATCTATCTATCTATCTATCTATCTATCTATCTATCTATCTATCTATCTATCTATCTATCTATCTATCTATCTATCTATCTATCGCAGCTGTTTGAGAACCATTCATTAGCCAAGAAGTGTATCCAAGAATGTGATCATCCCCTCTTCCCCACCCCTCTCCCTTCCCCCTCCACCCCCCCACTCCCCCTCAAAAAAAAGCCATCGGTATCAGAGCAAATGGATGCAGGCTAATCAAAATGCAATATTATACTTCCCACAATCATAGTGGGTCATCTGGTTAGTATCAAAATTTAGATTTAATCTTCTTCCTCAGCTGAAAGGGAATTTCAGCTAAATGTGGCAGAAACCCGGGAGGTTGCACTTGCTACAGGTGTTTAACCATCAGGCCTGCTCAGGGGGGAAAGCAGTGCCGGCTGGCCGGCCAGTGTCTACAGATGGGGAGAAGCTAGATGCAGGGAGTTGCAGGTTAGAAGAATATCAAAATCTGGACCAGCTCCAAAGCAAATCTCATCTCTCATTTCACACCTTTGCTATGTGCTGTCAGTCTCTCCCCAGAAGGCGTTATTACTTCGCTGTGCTCAACAGGAGTCGATGGGCCACCTCTGTGTTTCCCCTCAGCTTCACTGCTTCGCGGATGGACTTCTTCATTAAAGACCACATCACAGTTCTCCAGGCTTAATGGGCATAAATATAGCTACTGAAAAAGGGAAGCACATTTCTGTCCATGAAGATATTACATCCGCGAGACGAAAGGAAAACCTGCTAATTGAGAACCGCACTTCAGTTTAATTACACAGATGCTAAAATAATGTAACTGAAGCACCTTAAAAATATAATTATCCACTATGCAATGCTTGAGAGCATGCTTTATCTTTTGGTGTTTAATGTACACGATCAAGAAAGAGCCAACAAAAGAATCATTCCCGGGTAATTTGGGAAACTGGGACATGTTTGGGTTTGAAAGATGTTTCAGAAAGTGTCTTGCATTTGGAAGGAATCATCAAAGGTATTTTGTGAGCAACTACACATAAAAAAAACCCCTTCTTTACCTGCACGTTCTTCAAAGACACCTGGGATTAAAATATATAATAAATTTTAGGGTAGCTTGAAACTGTGTCCAATTATCTCTTCTAACAACATAAAGAGGGAGCAGTATAGTATGTTTGGGAAGAAAGGCATACTGTTTTTAAAGTGTGAGTTGAAGGAGGTCTGGAAAGCTCCCCTGATGGACTAAATATTCATTCCAAACTTTCTTTCTGTACTTGTAAGCCTCATTCTTTTGAATTCATTATTAATACTATGCTGGCTTATTATAAAAATTTCCAGAACGATTTGTGTATAGTGCTAATCCCTCAAAACAATCCTAGCAGATTTCTCCCGGGTCTATGAACAGTATTTGCCTCGGGTTATAGCAAATATTGGTTAATTGATGCTGATAGTCTGTATTTAGGATTAGCGGAGTGGGTAGTGAATACTATTGTTCTTTTAAAGAATATTCTAAAAAGGGGGGGTAGCAAAAGGAGGCACAATCTAGTATGTTTCCATATAGCAATCTCTAGATGTTAATAAATGACCATCAGAGAGCAGCTTGCAGCTTTCTAGAGGTACAAACATTCTAGATACTTGGAAAGAAGAGTATAATCATGAGAGGTGGAGGAATGTAACAGTAGAGGGACTGCACAAGACTTTTAAGGTAAAATTGAGGAAGTGATTGCTTAACTGAATAGGCCATCTTGGTTATGGCCCTGATGAACAGGCAGCAGAAGAGGGCATTATGGATGAAAAGGAATGGAGCTTGAGCTAGATTCAAGTTGAGAGAAATGTCAGTTCCTCTTAGCCCCTCATGGTCCATAGATCTCAGGAGTATGTGATACTTAATCTTGATTGTCAGCTTCACAATTTGATTGTGACGTGCCTTGGAGATTAGTAACATGGACCTCTAGATAGATGTGTCTGGGAGCAGATTTTCAGAGAAGATTAACTAACAGGTAAGACCTTCTTTAATGTCAGAAGCACCAACACATATGTAGATGGTGTAGAAGGGGAAGAAGCAATATTTTCTGTCTCTCTGTCTCTCTTTCTCTACTTCTGCTCCCCTGCAATGCAAGCTGCTACTCTGTCTTACCACCCCTGCCATCATGCCTTAAAACCTTTGAAATCATCAGCTCAAATAAATGCTTCCTTAGGTTGTTTTCTCGAGTGTTTTGTCATAATAACCCCAAATCTAACTGATAATGGATTAAAGCTGAGGGTTTGGAGTCTATATACACCTGACCTCTCACATATAAATCAACTGACAGTGGCTCTGGTACTTGAGAAATTGGCCAACCTGCCTAATATTTAGATTTTGGTTTTTCATTTGTAAAATACAGTTAGCAATAGTAACTGCTGCTTGGAATTTTTTATAATAATTGAAAGAAACAATCCAACTAACACATTTAAGAAAGTGTCTAGCCTTTAAGGAGCACTCAAAAGTGATCTGGAATTCTAACCCAAGCTGATATACCACAGTTGATTCTATCTCTGGGTAGTATACTTTGCCAAACTAAGCATGCATTTCTAATGTCTTATGTGTGAACGCTCAGGAGGTGTAGTATAGCTCACAGAACCTGGAAGAGGGAGAAAAATATCTGCAAGGCTAGAAGATCTTGGATTTTAAATCTGTTCCTTGGCTGATCTCTCTGCTATATCTGCACTCTGCTAGGAGAATGGAAAAATCCCTACTAAGAAATGGAGCTGCAACTGCACTCTGTAGTTCCCAGACTGGACACTTGCAAATGTGTTTACGTTCACATCTCGATAGAGTATGGCTCATTACTTCCAGGCGAGAGGCTCTGGGGTACGTGTGCATCTGCTAATGAAGTTGGACCTGCCCCAACAGACTTACAGACTTCCCAGGCAGTTATATTTTTAATTTTTTTTCAGATGATGTGCTATGTGTTTTAAGTGGAGAAAGAAGAAAGAGAAGTATTTTGTTTATTTGCTAACCAGCCTGTATAGTGAGCATTTTTGAATTTTACTATTGATAAAATTGAATAGCCAATCTTTGTAGAATGCTTTGTATGTATAGCAATGTTTATTATAGAAAAGCCTAAGTTCATTAACATCTTCTCAACTTAAATTAATAATGCTCTTCTAATTATCTTATCATTCTTTAAATTTTTGTTTTTATTGGAAAGATGACATACAGAGGTGATGTACAGTTACAAAAGTCAGTCATTGAGTACATTTCTCTTTGAACAGTGTCACTCCTATCTCATTTTCTCTCAGTTTTATTCCCTCCTGACCCCTTCTCCTACAAGATGTATAGTTCATTTCCAACATATTGTCTAGTGAGCATCATTGCTGAATTAGTTCACCCTTTGTCCAACTGTTTCTGTGCTCCCCTTCCTCTTGTTCTATATTACAGAAATATGTAGGTAAAATTGTCTTGCCTAAGTTGATTTGTGCTCTTTTCAGTCTTGAGCCAAATGAGAACCCAATGGTAAAGAGGGAGAAAATGTGGATAAGCCACACTCACCCTTTATCAACTATTCACTAAGTATCACTTTTCTTTTCTCCAATATGGACATTTTAACACCTACCCCAAGATGTCTATAATAGTACTAATGTATCTAGATGTTTGGGATATAAAGTAGTGTAAGTCACTTGGCAGATTTAACAGTGTTTGCTAATAGTGGCTTTTATATTTCTTACCACAGATGCCTGGGGATTGTCATTAACATGATTCCTATATGCCCCAAAGTCACTTCTCAACAGCAAATGAAAAATTGTAAGCCAACAAGTGAACTTGTGTGTGATGAGTACTGATACAGTGCCTCAGACCTGTCTACTTCTCCTTTCTCCAGTGTCTCATCAAAGCCAGTTGTCTACCACTGCTCACCTAGCTTCTTTAGCAGCTACCCTCTCAATCTCCCATTTGCAATCAGGTCCTTTCCAGTGTGTTCTTTTTAAACTTAAACTCAGTCATTACATCATTCTTTACATTTACATACGCTTCTGGTATTCCTATGACACTTAGAATAAAAGCCAATGTTCTTATCAAATAGGCTATTCTTGGGGTAGGCCAATCCTGTTTTTCGGCATTCAGCATTTCTCTCATTACTTACTCTGTGCAGGCTGCTTCTGAGAGGTATTTCTAACACCCTATCAATATCCACCCACGTTATCATTATTTTCTTTATTTACAAAATTGATTACAATGGAAATTTATTGATTGATCTGTGTGTTGTTTTCTTCTGTATCCCTCTATAAATTTCAGGTTCCACATGAGCCAAGGCCACGATGTTTCTGGCATTACTAGAATTATAGAGATGGGAAGTTAGTTGTTGAAATAAGTAACTATGATTATACCAAATCTTAGACAATCTATTTACCACCTGTGACCATTTAGACCACAGGTTCCAATTTCGTTCATGAATGTTCTTGTATGCATGTCATGGACAACTAAGCTAGTCAATGAGATACATTTTAAAATTAAGTCGCTAGTATGCTGCCATAACCACTCTTATTTTTTTCCCTTCACAATCACAATGAAAAACCAGATTGTCCAGATCCTATTTTCCCACCTAACATCATTTGCAGATCATGACCAGTTCCTTGACATTTGATATCTAAGCATTTGAGACAGTTCCTTCCTCAAAGTGAATAGTCATTGGTTGAATGAGAGAAGCTCAAGAGAGATGAGAGTTGACTAGGAAACAAAGAAAGGTAGGATGCCACAAAGATGCATCAAGGTGTGTGTGGCGGGGGGTAGGGGGAATGGGAAGGTCAGAAAATAGTTTTCTCCACCCAAATTGCCTGTAGGAACTTGTGTCAAATGACAGCAAATTGCTACTTAATTTATTCAAAAACGCTTTTCAAAAAGTGCCATAATGGAGTTTTGTGATATCTTAGGCACCTTTATGATTATATGTGCCACATATAATCAAAGAAGCTTATGAGGCATTTGGAAGTACTCTATAAAGCGCAATTTCCCAGCACTGAAGCAGGCAGATGATGCAATGTTCAGATGAAGAAAATAGGGACTGTATTAAAGGGCTTTTTACATCTTAGTAACTGTGTACTAATAGGTTTAGAAAGAAAACTAAGTACATAAAACCCATCAATAAAATAGTTCTAATGTCTACATTTTAAATTATGTGGAAAATTTGAGTTGCTAAGAGATATTAACTAAGCAATAATCATCAGTGAATATCATAGTTAAAATGCACTTTAAATGTAGGATAATTGGGAAAGTCCACTGTGATTGTCTTAAGAGGTGAACACCTAGAGTATGCACATAGAACTGATCTGGTTTGGAGTTTGAAAAGAGAACAAAAGTTCTTTAATATCTTCCAACTTAAGGACTGTGATGTTTTATTAATTTTAAAATGTCTTTCTCACACAGTAGATGAATATATACATGGAGAAGCTGACTGAAGTATTGTGCATGCTGGAGTGAAACCCCATGGTATAAACTTTTGAATCGTTGACAGTTCGGCAAAATAAATATCAAGGAAGCTGAAATATGTTTTGTATGGGGGGCATATCAGGAAGAAGTGGATAAATGAAAGGGGGAACAGGGAACAAGCACATGAATGTACACATAATGATAAAGGAAGTGGATGACTTGATGTGAGTAGTATAGTAAAGGGGTGGAGGGGAGAATGATAGAAGGGGTGACTGGGCAAAATGCATTGGACACATAAATGGACATGGTAAACTGTTACCCCCTCTTACAACCATTTGAAGATAAGCAATAAACACAAAACTTAAAACAGGCCCTGGGATGATACCAATTGAACTGCCTACCCTAAACTCACTAACTAAACTTCTCATTTACTGTGTTTATCACTTTATAATCCTATCTAAATATTTTAAATATTTTTGTATCATTTCTGTATCCTGATAAGGAATAAGAGGTCTGAGATTACTCATCACATTTTCTTAAGAAGAAACCTCTTATCAGGAAAATAACTTAACCAAACTTTTTGAAGGTAAGGAGATGGAGCCCTGTTGGGAATTCATCTGGGCATGTTAATGGTGAATACCATTGCTACAGTAGTGGCCCTGTAGCTACATGCCAATCTTACCCAAAGCCCCATCATTAGTGAAGGAAGAGACTCAGAAGGAAAGTGAATCAGATTAAGGAGAAGGGAATATATTTTGTTTAATTGATAGAGAAAGCTGTTGAAACAGAGAGACCTCAAAACAGAGAGACCTCAGAATAACATTGAATGCCCAAAGTTACCCAACCATTGGTTAGAATTTCTATAGAACAGAAACTGGACACTGGGAATTCTTGGTTGTATGAGAAAGGCAATGACATTTTTAACCATGATGAGTTTCCATTTAAAATCCTTCTAAATTTGTCCTTGACGTTGGTTCCAACACTTGGTAGGAGGGCTTTGCTTTTGATTCTGGTTTTGGTTCTTCTACTACTTTGCTGTAGAGTGACACTCAGGAGGATAATACTCTCTGTCTTTTAGTTTCTTTTTGGTCAAGTTATAGTAATTATTCTTGTCTTAATTCATGTTGAGAATAAATGATAGAATTTTCATTCAAAAGAACTGCAAAATACAAAGTTCTGAGGCAAAATAAAACATTTTCTATTAGTGCTGTAGCTAAGACTATCTATTTAGAATTATAAACTGACATGGAAAGCTCATTGTTTACCCAGCTTTCTTTATAACTTGAACATTCTACTCAATTGTGAGGATTTTAAATGATTTCACTTAAGGCCTGGTTTATACCTTGAAACACTATTTTTTCCATTTACAAATCATGGGACAGAGTCACAGAGATACATTAGTCAACTGTTGCTGCGTTAAGAGTTCACATACCCATGGTGGGGAGGGAGGAGGCTGGGAAGGGATGTGAAAGGTAAACAAAGGAGGAGGTTGCAATGCTTGGTAAGAAATGTACACATTATCCTGTCCATGTAATTGTAACTCCTCTGTACAGTATGTTCACAAATAAAATAAAATAAAATTAAAAAAAAAAAGAGTTCACATACCCAAAGGTGTGGAAGTGGAAGCGGGGGAGGAAGCAGGACTTGAAGTACTGAGGATAGGATGGGGAAAGAAAAGCAATGAAGTTGGAGAATCGTCAAAGGACAGGGGTCATGAAGCACCCCAGACTTCCTGTGGAGGACTCTTAGGTGCTCATGTGGTAACATAAAGTAGTGAAAGTTTTTAGGTAAGTCTATGACATGCCTAGACATGAGTTTCTAAAACACAGCTAAACTGTAATGAGAAAGCAAGATGAAAGGTGTAAGGTATTGACTTGGCCTTTTGCTAGGTGGACAGGTAGCCTGACCAAGGTCAGAGAGGGTGAGGAGAAGCAGAGCTGATATTATTGAGTCAGGTGTGAAGGGTTAGCATGAGCCAGCTATGTCAGAAACAGAAAGGCACCTACGTGTCTATCCACAATGTCACAACTGATTGAATAACAAATTCACAAGCTATGCTTTTTTTTTTTTCCTTTGGTCAGTCATGGGGTTTGAATTTGGGGCCTGAGTGTTGTAACTGAGATCTTTTGCTCAAGGTTAGCACTCCACCACTTTGAGCCACAGTACTACTTCTAGTTTTCTGGTGGTTAATTGAAGATAAGAGTCTCATGGACTTTCCTGCCCAGGCAGATCCTCAGATCTCAGCCTACTGAGTAGCTAGGAGGTGTGAGCCACCAGTGCTGGCAAGCTATGCTAATTTTATTAACATTAATTTTCCAAGTACTACTTACTTTACTTGGTAGCTTTGAGCCGACTGCAGGCTCTTTGGTTGCAATATTAATTGTTAACATTAACTCACACATTACAAGAAGCTAAGAAAGAGTTAAAACAGGTAATAAGGTTTCTTGACAACCAACAGTGTAGGATAGCTTGCAACACACACCCCAGGCCAACTCCTATCACATTCTATTCTTTGTCTACTTAAGTTTATTCATTTTAGATACTTCCTATAAGCAAATCATACAGTATATTTATTATGCGATAATTTATTTCATATGATATAATGTTGAGGTCATCTAGAGGTAATCTATATGGTTGCATGTTGTAATATTTTTCATTCTGTATTTATTTTACATGTAACTTGTGTGTGTGTGTGTGTGTGTCCTCAGACTTCAACTCAGGTTCTGGGTACTGATGAGCGTTTTTTTTTTTTTTTTCCCTAGCACTCTACCACTTGAGCCATACTTGTACTTCTGGCTTTTTTTGGTGCTTAATTGGTTATAACAGTCTCATGAACTTTCCTGCCTGGGCTGGCTTTGAGTTGCGATCTTCAGATCTCAGCCTTCTGAAAAGCTAGGATTACAGGCAAGAGTCACCAGCACCCAGATAATTTTTGCATTTTTAGTAGTACAAATTAGATATGCAAGGAAGTGTTCATTTTGTCATTTCCATCCATTCACACATATATCCTGACCAGCCTTACCTCCTATATCACGCTCCTTCACTTCCTCTCTCTTCTAAAACAGATTTTATTATTCTATTCTTCATATATTAAGTAAAGTGCTTTGATCGCATTCATCCTCATTCACCTTCTCTGTTAGCCTTCCCCGTTCCGCTGACACCTACTCCCTCAAACAGAGCCTGCTTTGCCTTCCTGATGTTCATTTCATATTTTTATTTTCTTTCCCTTTCCCTCCAACCTCCTATTGATCAACAGCTTTCCTTGAGATTTCCTATGGCATTTTCATACATGATTACGACAGACTTAAATATTATTTACTTTCCATAATGCTTTTCCACTCCTTATTCCTCTAAACAATCTCATAGTTAGAATCATGTTTTGTGTATATGTACATATATATGTATGTGTGAATATATGTATATGTATTTTATAGGTATATATGTGTGTATATATACATGCATATATATGTATGTATACACATATGTATTTCTAGCTCCACGAATGGTTGAAAACATAACAGTTTGACTTATTGAATGTGTTTTACCTTGTTTGACATGATGATCTTTAGTTCCATGAATTTTTCTGCAAATTATATTCCATTTTTCTCTAAGGCTATGTAACATTCTGTGGTATAAATGTGTGTATATATATATATATATATATATATATATATTGTTCTACTGTTGTTGAGCACCTTCAATGATTCCACAGTTTAGCTATCATGAATGGTGATGCAATAAGCCAGGGTAAGCAATATCATTCTTGTATATTGATTTACACTCTTTCATAGATTTCTTTCAGAGGTAATGATTGCCCATTCATCACTGATGATGATTTGATGATATGTACAATAGTGGCATGGTGGGGGCAGAAGTTAAATATGCTTTTAATTAGCCTTGAACTGTAACATTACCATCTCTACTTCCCCTATAGCTAGAATTACAGGTATGGGCTGCCATGTGCAATCTGCATTATATTTTTCTTGAAGAAGGCCTTGGAATAACAAGAACAAGAAGTTTAAGAGATAAAGAGAATTCTAACTGGAACTACATGTAATGCATGACAGTGTTTATTGAGCACTTGATGTGTTCCTGATTTTTGTCTAAATGGTCTTTGTAGCATCAAGTGTCTCCCAATGCAGCTCCCAGAAACTAAATGTGCAAGTCATTCCCTCATTGTACTACTTGGTATTTTATTATGTGGGGCTAAGGGAAATCTCTTCAAAGCTTTTCATCAAAACAGAAACTTCTCCAATAAATTCTGTATTCTCCAGTTCACTAGGCTATTAACATTAAATGCAAAAGAAAAGGAAAATATTATCTAATTAAATCCCTTTAAGCCTCAGTTATCTCAATTTCTTGCCCTGGGGATAGAGCTAGGTAGAGCCTGCCTAGGTACTGGGGCACTATGATAACCAAATATTCACTGGTGGATACTAAGCTGAATAATGCATGAGCATCATTCCATTCCCTCCTTGCTATCATTGAGTAAAGTGCTTTGTTTTTCAAAACCTCCTTTGGGAGGCTTCACAAACAATTCCTATTTAGCTCACCGATTCAAAGATGATAGACAGTGGCCTTTTCTTGCAGGTACACACAGCTACCTTTCTGAAGGTGGAAATCTGATTATTGGCATCTTCCCTGCCAATGGCTCTGTCCAAAATCAAACACAAGTCTGAGCTATTTAAAACCAAGTGAAAAAGGCCCGAGAGTCCAGCAAAACTCATTAATGCTGACCTCCACTAGCAGAATATTAAAAAAATAGGAAGAAAAAAAAACAGTAAAGTTATTAAGAGGCAGATTTGAGCCATTTGGGGTTGAGAACTTTGCTTTGCTGATTTTGAAAGAAAGAAAAGAGAAGGGGAAAAAATCATCCAGGCATCTGCCCTAGTTTCTGCGAGGACACAGGAGTATTTACTCAGCACAGAGCCCGTTCAAGCTAATGGCGCTGAGTGCCTCTAATGGGCCTCTATAGGTCAGCCAGGGTGGATATTGGCATAAGCACAGAGAGAGATGACCACCTGAGGTGGGGGTAGGGAGAGCTGTCCTCAGATGGGGCTCACCCCTCCTCCCCTTTCCCTCCACAGAGCATGTGCACTGGCTTCCAAAGCTCAAGAACTTGGATCAATAGCTAAAAGTTCGGAGGCTTATGAAATCTTCCAAATTGGAATGAAAACATCTCCCTGGGTATTCCGCAGTGCTAGTAAATGGAAATGAAACATCTGAGTGAAGGCAAAGCATTCCCTAGACCTTCATCTTATTTCTACTCAAATGTAATCCAAAATTAACACTTGCTCCAGACACCCAGCCCATTAGCACGCGAAACGATTCTTCAGCTTCAATGAGAAGGGCAACGGGCTTGGGGGTCCCCTGGTGAGTGGTGGGGGGCTCCCCCACTTAGAATTCCACCCTGATAACCCAACAAGAGATGCACATTACCATTTAATTATAATGACGGAACAGATGTGATAACAAGGTTGTCTTCTCTGGCTCCGCTCCTGATGTCACCACAAGGGTTTGCAGTTGTTGCTCTTCCTCATTTTGCGTTTGCTCATTAATCTCTGCTCCTCCAGCTGCTTCCTGCTGGCCTCCCTGACATGTCTGACCTGCTTTTGTGCTAGGCTATCATGGCCTTTCAGAGAAGTGGCTACATGGGGCCGGGCATTTGCTTAGTTTGGTTTCAGCCATCTGTGCCTTCCTGCAGGCCATCATCACGCATCTCTCGGATCCCTGTGACTTCATATTCACCAAATGATTGCATTAAAAATGAAAGACATTGTAAACCTAAATAATTCTGTTGTCACATCTATGGGAGGACATTTTTAAAAAAAATTATGTGATTGTTGTTTGGCATTTGCTCCTCATTATGTTCCTGACTACTTTAAAGCTATCTCCTTGCTCTGGGATCTGTACATGTTCTGAGGATTGAGCTCAGGGCCCCTGCTCTACCAGTTGAGCCATGACTTCAACACTTTTCGCTTCAGTTAAATTTTCAGATCATCGCTGGACTGGCCTTTCACGGTGATTCTTCCATCTCCTCCTACTCTATGGTAGAGAAGTGCAATAGTTATTTATCTATTGATCTATTTCCCCAACTCTGAACATGAATTCAGATAGAATCACTTCATTTTCTCAAAATTCAAGTTTACAAGACCCCTAAATTAAAAACAAAGGAGAGGACCTGTTAGATTCATGTAGGCCAGATTTATGTCTCTCTTCTTGCAAGGTGATTGAAACAGAAATAAAATACTTCTGAGGGTCTACTCTATCTAGTTTATGTGTCCTTTCCATTGAATGCTCAAAATAGTTCTACAAGGCAGACATTAGTCTCTAGCTTTTCAATTAGAAATCAGGAGCGCAGAGATTAGTATTTCTTGTCTAGTTTCTCATTTGTGAAGGTCATTTTTTTGCTTTCCTAAATTAACCTGCTTAGCACCTAGAGAAAAAGGAAGACATCTGCATAAAACAAGTTTCCTCTGAGTTTGAAGCTTTAGGAAGGTAAAGGGGAAAAGGAACCATTTGTGAGATTATCTCATTTCCCTTGACATGGCTCATTTACTTGTTGTCAATCAAATGGCCGTTTCTTTTCCAAATGAATTGTATGTGTTAACCTGTTGTGACAGAGCATGAATGCAGTGGGGACAGCCACACATTTGAGGGCCGGAACACAACAATTTAGAGGCCTTATTTTTGTTACCCTTTTCACAGGGCAGTAGAGTAGCTTGTGCTATATGCACAGTTTAGACATGGGTGTGAAAAACTCTTAGGCTCATGGGAATGAATCAGAAGCCCTCAGCATTCCCAGGTGAGATTTCCTTCTTCAAAGCTATTGCTTGCTCTTTAAGCTGGCATTGCAGTTGTACCCAGCAGGCATGCTGGGCTGCAGCATTGTTGATCTGATTCCAGCTGTCTTCTTGATCGATCTCAACTAGATCGATACAGAATATTCATACCAGAGGTCATTCTTTAAGGCTGTAAGTTGAGGTCAAATACAAGGCAACATTATTATACATAAAAATGGAGAGGGAACAGAGTTTTAGAAATAATTACATCATTATAGAGGCGAAAATATGCATGACTGTGGAATGCATTTATATATTCATATAAACCTGTAGTTTATACTGGGACTTATAAGGGACTCTAAAGCAAGTTACAATGATTTGCTGATTAAAGTTATTTGTGATGATGTTCTTGAGTTTGGGTACCAAACACCAAGATTCCCTGGTATTAATGATGTCACATTCACAGAGCTGGAGACATACAAGAATTTGTGCTGAGAGATGGGGGTGGGGTGGGGGAAGAGAAAGCCAGGAACAAAGCCACTTAACCCATTTCAAGTTTATTGTTGTTCTTGTGGTGTGGCTCTTGGTAATTTATGAGACTGTCTATGGGGCTCAGCAGCTCTTGAGACCTCCCGTCTAATAAAATAGCCATGTCGTTTTTCCTGAGTGAAGGGACTGACATATATCAAGAAGTGCAATTTGTTTGATATCCTTTTGTACAGGAAAAGGAAAGGTTGTGGCATTTGTAGGTTAGTAAAAAAGAAGCAGGAAGTTAAGGTATATAGGTATGTTGAGAAAGACCTTGCAGTTGAAAGTACATAAAGGTTCCTTTGTATTTAACATCTTGGGGCCATAGGACATTACATTAAGAATACTAAAGTCTGAAGTTGGAGCTGTCAGTTTAAAGTCTTTAATGTAACCCATCACATATTCCTTCTTTCAAAGAATCCAAGGCAGTTATTTCTTTTTAACAATTGGGTTAAGCTACCCTTACCTGAAGAGGCAGCCACTCTGCTTTTCTTAATTGCAAAAGTGTATAACCCTGGTTATGAGAGACAGCATTCTAATGAACCTACATTCTCAGCAAGTGAGTTGCCCTTTTATAAAGAGATTCCCCAAAGAGGGATCCTGTAATTGCATATCAGGTAGTTTGGTTCACAGACTCTGTCCCTAAATGAGCAATCTGACTTATCAACTCAGCTGCCCCAAGAAGTGAATATCCATTTCATCTTTTGGTTATTGTTATAAAATTACAATTTTATTGGAGCAAAGGTAAAGATGTCCCACATAAATCAAGAGTAAAGGTATTGCATTATCTTTGATACTTGGCAAGAGGTAGGCCTGGATAACTTGAGGCAGACACAGGATTAGATGTCTGTGTGCGTATTTGCAGTGTATGCATATGTGAGTGCATACATGCACTCTGTGTGCAAGCTGCTGAAATCATAAGACTGAGGATCCCAGGGATACTGGTGGCACTGGGATTGGCAGATGCTATGAAGAAGAAAACTGAGATCATTGGACTAAAAGCTCAGAGTTTCTTGTTGGCAGGACAAAAATGTCCAAGTAAGTGTCTATTGAACCATGGGCTTTTGTAGCAGCTTATTGATGGCAATGGTTCCCCACATTCAATACATGCCTTTTTATTCTAGGGTACAGCATACTTTTCTTCAAAAATTACTTCTTCTCTGGCTGGAACATCTCTTGTCAGTTCTCAGTGTTTGGTTAGTGCACAGTTCAAGATAAAATGCACAGTTATGCATGTCTCTCTTTTCCAGTAGAAATAATTTAACCAATATCTTTATGAGGGTCCCTGCTGGTAGTAATGCAATAGTTCTGGGAGGAGCCCGAGATTACATTATTTTCAGGGTGGATGGTATGCTAGACATAGACACTCCTGATGTCTGAGTATACAACTGGTAACTTACGTGACGTTCAGACAATTTTGCAGTAATTCTTCTAAGTGTCTTCCTCAATAGAAGTCTTCTGAGAGTATTTTTAAAAATCTATGACAGTTTCAGCTTTCAATCCTAGATTGGATTTCTCCCTGTCCTCCCAGAAGATGTTTTAGTGATGTACCAGCTTTAGCATATGATTGGTAAGGCCTTGAAATAAATCCCCAGCTAGCAGAAAGGCATGATAGGGCAAGGTAGAAAAGGACATTAAAATTCCCTACTAAATCTAATATCCTGCTAACATTGTTTTTCCAGAAAGGACACACTCTCTCATCTCTGTGTCATTTTTTTAAAGTTTCTTAACTTGTTTTCTCTTTTTTTCTTTAATTGTTATTTCTCTGCACAATGAATGAATCAGGTGTTCAGTCACTTACCTGAAACGTGTGGTTGTTGTCAATGAATTGATTTGCACATTTGAGGTGTTGCAAGGGACAAGTTAGTGATATGAACCTCAGGGGAGTTGAGTGGCTTCATTGTCCATAAATTTCTGTGGTTTGGTCAAATCCCTTTCCTTCCAACCTTCATGTCTTTATCCTAAGCCACCAGGTTTTTTGTTTGTTTGTTTTTGTTTGTTTGTTTGTTTTTTCTTATCCCAATTAACAGGTAAAGAGGAGACTGAGTCTTGAGAATTTTAAACTAACAGGAAGACGTGGAGTGAGCAAACAATCTAGTCAAAGTCACAACCAATAAGTGGACATTTCTAGAAAAGGGCAAAAGAGAAGCCAGGATCCAAAACATGAGGAAAAGAGAAGAAAATGGAAAAGAAGTGAGGCATTGAGAAAAGGGAGAAAGAAAGCTGATGATCAAGAGGAAAGTAGGAAAGACATAGAGAAGACTGAAGGTAATTTTTCCCCTAGAGAAACTTTCAAATCTTCCTGGCCCCATGAGACCATGCAACTGCATATGCCAATGTGCCATAAATGACCAGACAACATGACTACCTGGTGTTTCAACTGGGTTCATTGTACCACAAGCAAATAGAAATTTCCAGGACACCTACATGTTTTTATTTATTTATTTATATCGTAAACGTGATATACAGAAGGTTAACATGTATATAAATCAGGTATTGAGTACATTTCTTTTGAAAAGTGTTACTCCTTTCCTCATTTTCTCTCATTTTTTCCCATACCAACCCCCTGATAACTCAAGTTGTATAGTTCATTTCCAACATTGTCCCATAACTTCTGTGCTTCCCCTTCCCCCTCCATGTCAGAAAAATTTACAAGAAAGACAAAAGGTACAGAAATCAAATAAAGCAACCAAAGAGAAACAATAGGGGGGGAAAGAACCACAAAATAAATTGAAAAGACTCTTGTTTCCACTTCTTGGAATTCATTTTGACAAACTTATCAGTTTATATGATCATATGCACATAATTATTGAGCCCTTGTGATTCTCTCCTAAGAATATGAATTACATGTTTTTAAGACGTCTCATTACGGTTCTCCTGGAAATTCTGATAGTTTTAATAGAAGCAGGACAATGTGAAGAAGATTCCATAAAATTTCACATCATTTACCTGAAAGACTTCCTCCAATTTTTTCTGGTGATGCTAGGGCATAGCAAACAATGACAAAGGTGAGGTGTGTAACAATGTGTGTGTGCACACATGTAATATGTGTGTATGTTTGTGTGCAAGTGTTTGTATACATACTTTGCAATTACAAATTAAATGGGGAGGATATCATGGCGATGAAAAATAAGACATCTTTAGGGAGGAAGTAGAACATGAAAAGAATATGGACAAGTATGAATAGATGGAGAGGGACCTGAGGTCAAACTCTACCTAATGGGAAAAGGAAAGAGAAGCTCAAAGGAATGAAAAGCCATGGTGTTTGCCAATGACAATTAATACAATTAGTGTCCTGATTATGTAATCATCGAGCAAACAGTCTCACAGGGGAAAAGGCCTTCAGTATCAGGATAAAAGTTTGGAAAGCAAACAGGATAACAGCAGCCTGGGATTTAACACTGGTGTCCAAGCTGTAAAGCTTGCATTTTCTCCATTAGAACAGTTTGCTTTGCATTTGACAAACAGCTTTCAATTTATTTCTGCTTTGGTTGAAGGAAAAGGTCCATTTTTTTTTGTTGATTTTATATAGATCACCATTATGTGTTCACATGTGTCGATTTTGAGATCTGTGGATGATTGGTAATGAGACTTAAAACTGAATTTTTAGCTTCTCAATTATAGTCTATCAATGAGCAATGTATTCAGCTGCAAGTAATACAAAACTCAATTACAGATTCTTATTACACAAACAAGGTTAGATCTTTTTCACGCAACAAAATATCTAGAGGTAAGCAGATATAGGTAGCAGTTCAACAGTTTAATGACGTCAGTGCTGAATTCTGTTCTTTTCTTTTCTTTTTCCCCTTTTATTGTCTTTATGGTCAGTCATATTCCAGTTAGCAAGAGAAAGAAGAAAACCAAAATTGAGTCATATAGGACTTGTCAAAGAAAAAGATGCAATTGTTTCCAACATATTTATAAGATGATTTCTTTGTATTTGCTTTGTTTGTGCCTCCCCCAGAGAATAAGCCCTGCTTTCACTGTATTTGATGATGTTGATAAAATTTGTGGAGTGGTCAGAAAAAACAAACTGTTTAAATAGGGTTACAGGTGGACCCATTACAACAATGAGATGTACAAGTCGTTATATAGAAAAACAAACTACAACTTTGGCGGGGTGGGAGGGGTAGAGGGATGTGGGAGGGGGGGTGGAGAGGGGAAAGGATGATGGTATGGGGAAACAAAGGAGGAGGCAACAATGCTTGATAAGAAATGTACTCACTATCTTGCCCATGTAATTGTAACCCCTTTGTATGGTATTTTCACAATTAAAAAAAAAAAGATGGAGTTTTGGCTTTCCCAAAAATTCTGTGAGATTTATAGTGAAGAAGAATACAACTTGTTTTTTGTATCTATAAATACATGTCACGATCATGTGAATGCTTATTTAGTGATTAAAAGGTTTATTGTATTTTTCAAACATGAAAACAAATACAAGCACACAAGGTCCAAGTGTTAGCATTAACTAGCAGCCAACTAACTTTTCTGACTTTTTCCTAAGATTTGTTTCAAACAGCTTAAAAATGTTATTTATCAAAATTATTTCATAATGTCAAATATAGGATTACTTCCAAGAGGCTAACCTATTTTGTAGCTTACTATTTTTCAAGAAATTTCTTGTTTTTAGTAATAATGACCATTGTTATAATCTTCCTAATTATCAACAACATTGTGTTTTCCATCCACATAGTCTTTTGATTTCTAACTTTCACAAGACTTTAAAGTTATCTCTTTTTTTATAATAAGGAAAGTAGGTTGTGGATAAAGGAATTTGCTCCAAGCTTCTGGGATAAACACTCGCAGAATAAATTTAAAGCTTGTCCCTTCCATTCCAACCCTTTGGTTTTCAGAGAGATACATTAAATTTTCTGTTATTTAAGACTGTCTATGCGTATCTATTTCTCTGATCCTACCTGATTCTATCTGGGTGTAAAATATTATGGGAAATTCAAATATAATTTATAATCTCAACCCAACTTTGAATAATGATTGCTTGGCATTAAAATATGATAGGTCAACTGCGAAGACTGCAAATATTGGAGCAAGACTAGATAAGTCTCTTCTGTCATGAGGTGTAAGAGAGCAATTCAGTTTTTAATAACTATAATGTCTTCCTGGCCTCTGTTTCTGCTTCCTTTGAACACATGATCTCTGTTCGTGATGAGAGTTTCCATGTTAGTCTTTTATTTGGGTCTTGTTGAAGGAGGGACTAGATACTTGTGTTTTGCCAGTGAACTTATGTGATATTGATGGAGCGATCGTTCTCAAAACTGACTGTACATATTGGATTACCCTTGAAAGTTGAAAACAAGCAAACAAACATAAAAGCCCATGCCAATCTCCAGAGATTCAAATTTAATTGGTGTGGAGTGGGGCTCAAGCATCACTTATTTTTTTCCCTATGTTTTGGGAATTGTTTTTGTTTTTGTTTTTTTGTTTTAGCTCCCCAGATGACTTTGATGTTCAGCTTGAGTAGAAAAACCATTGGCCTAGATGATTAATAGGGGTACTCATGGAGGGGAGGAAAGAGAGAGCCCCAGAGTGGGTGGTCCTCAAACCTTTTGGTCTATAGACCATTTTATGGGGGTATTGAAGGAAATAGGTCTCTTCAGAATTAACACATAATTGCATTGCTTTTGATGAGACACCAATGAGCCAAAGGATAAGGAAATGAGTAACGAGAGAGAAGTTATATACACAGTAACTTTGCGGTGTGTTTCCATAACACATTTATAGCTTTTTTTTTTAAGTACCATCATTTAAATTCACCAGTGGGGGAAAAAGTGAGTTGCTTAGGGAACAAATACCTTAAAGAGGCTGTAGTTTTAGTGGCAACCTTTGAATTAGCACATTGGTCTGCTGAGACCTGGTCTAGATTCTTCCTCTCTCATCCTGGAGATCCTGGGGCACTGTGCTCTCACCCTGGAGAGACTGCCTTTTATGAACATCTCTAGGAGATCTCACTGACTACATAGGTTTGTATTCTAGAAGGAAGAATAATCTATTTGATATGGTCCCCAGATTGCATTTTACACGTTCTCTGCTCTGTACAATTTTCTCATGGCATTGGGAGAAGCCAGTTGTCTGCTTTAACACAATGCTTTGTCAGTGTAGGTGTTTGCTATGGCTATTTTCAATTCCCCAAGCCTACGATATTTCCTTTCTGCTTGATGGTAGATGCTCTTTTGTTTTCCAAACCCATTTCTTACTCTTTTTCCCCCCTCCTCTTTTAAAGTTTGATCCATCTGAAATCTATACATTGTTTCACAGACATGAGTGGCTTTTTCCAGGTTAAATTATTTAATGGCATTGTTTTATTGAAGGCTTCAGATTAGGTGCTGACACTTATTGGCAGAAAGAAACACAGTTTTCCATTGGGATAAAGCATATTTTTTATTAGCGAAAAGAGCAACTAAATTGAGTTTCTGTCTTTTAAATCCTGGCTGAGGCAAATGAAGACATCAGTGTTTTCAATGACAACATACCTTTCTATCAAAATTAAGCATCGGTCACCCAATATATATCACCCCCCTTCCGTCTTCCTTCCCCTGGCTCCCTTTTGCTGATTCCCCTTTTCCTCCATCTTTCTTCTTTCCTTTTCTTTACTCTGACCCCTCCCCATCTCTCCTGTCTTTAGTGCCTCCCCTAGATACCTTCCTGTATTTTTTTATATCTCCACTCCCTCCGTCTCTCATCTCATTCATTTCCTATTCTCTCTCTGCCTTTGCTCCCCTACCACTTCACTTTTTCTGACTTATTTTGGTTGGCTTATCATCTCATCTTCCTAGTCTTTATTCCTCTGGGTTTGGAGGTTTTAATTCCAAATGCCACTCGTCTCCTGGAGTGAATAAATCAGGGGATCTGAAAGGAAAGCAGGGGGAAAAAATTGAGGTTTGATTTCAGCTGTCTTTCTTCCTTTGTCAAATACTTTCCCTGGGAATTATACAGACACAAATGGAAAGAATATAAACGTTGGCTGGTTTGTTAGCTGGGTGTGAGGGAGGATGGGAGACCAGTAGCTACCTGTACTTCTCCTTCCCCAAAGGCGTGGTATAGAGCATGCACTGCAGTTGGACACTTGATGACTATTCTTTCTCTTTCTCTGGTCTATCTGCCAGGAATCTCAGGCACTACACTTCTATGGCACACCTTTGTATATTTAACAGAACAATTCTAAGCTCTTACCTGTTAGGTGCCCTCATGTAATTTCTCGGTGCAACAGAGGTACATGTTCTGGGTGAGGGCTCTGGCCTAAGCATCAGTGGGAGGGAATCCTTGGCTTCTCAAGAATACAGAGAGAAGACAAAAGAACTTAGGAACTGGGAGTAAAAGGAAAACTTGTCAAGGCAGCCTCTCTTTTAGATGCTAAGTTAAAGTGGAGACAGCTAAAGGGTGTTGGAATGTGTTGCTGAGCAAAGTGAGAGTCAGGGTAGATAAAAAGGCACTGGGGGGGTCTTCTCAAGTGAAAATTCTAATGTTGTGTTTTCTTTCTTATGTGGAATTTGTAAAAATGAAAACATAAAATTGTAAGGAGCCTATCAGGGAAGCACTAGGGGGTCATGGGATGGAGAGGGGAATCAAGAAAATGCAATAGGGTGTGAATATGAGAAAAAGTGCATATATATGTATATATGTGCATGTGTGAAAATGTCACTATGAAATATATTATTTTAATAGATGGTAATAGACATCTTGAAAAATAACTGAATACTTGAGAGTAGCAGTTTCACAAAGGACAGTTAAGTAAAGCCACCTCCTATGATGAAGCTTTGGTTGCTTTGTATGAGTGTACCAGCAAGGAGGTAAGCAGTTTTGTTTATTTATTTTTTAAAATTTAATTGTAAAGGTGAGGTACAGAGGAGTTACAGTTACATAAATAAGGTAATGAATACATTTCTTCTCAGACATTGTTACCCCCTTCCTCATGTTTTCCGACTTTCTCTCCCCCCGACTCTCCCCCTTCACATAAGTTGTAAGGATCATTTCCAACAGTTTCTTATGAGCATCACTGTTGCATTGGTTCACCCTTTGTGCTTTGTCTCACCATTTTGTTATTTCCTTTCCTTTCCCCAAATCAGATAAATGTATGTATAAGACACAGGGTATCAAAATCAAAAACAGTGACAACAGGGGATAAAACAAAGGTAAAAGAAAGAAAGACATATAACTTCCCAGAATACAGTAAAAAGAAACAAACCAAAAACACCCGCCTGTTTCCATATTTTGGAGTTCATTCAATTAGCATCATTTTATATGAGCATATCTACATAGCTATTGAGCTATTGTGATCTTCTGCTAGGACTCTCCTAGACATATACGAATGATTACAAATGAAGGAAACATGACATTGCCCCATTCATAAGGAAATGGAAAGATTTGAAAAAACCTCATATTAAGTGAAGTAAGCCAGACCCAAAGCAGTTTTAAACCTCAGCTACTTAGCTCCCTGTGGTGGACTGTAGCCTTGCAAGGAGAAGGAATTTTGTTTTGGCTGAAAGGTTTCTATGGGCTTTCCTAACCATTCTCTGCCCCTTAAACTAAGATAATGTACTTGGCAAGTAGGATCACCTACTTGGTAATGTATTTAATAATGTACTTGGCAAGTAGGTCAGAGTGGATTGTGGAATCAAGAGTTGTAATCCTTTAGTTTTGAACCATCTTCACTTATTCCTTCTTTCTGTTGTGGTCTCCTTGTTACAAAACTAAATGCAGAGCCCTTCTTCTAGACGTGTTGATGGTCACCACTAGAAATTACGTCTAGAGAAGAACATGGCAACCTCATGGAGAGGAAGTGTTTTTCTATGCTTAATTTAACCACGGTTGGGACACACTGTGCTACAGAACACACCCGACTGCTGGGCTACAAGTGCTCATGGTGCTGCCACTTCTGCTTTGCTGGGATTCCTCAGAACTTGCTTAGCCATGGGCTTAGTAATTGGACTCAATTATTCATTCCTAACAAATGAGCCGAGTGACTAGAAGTACATGGGTAGAAGAAGAGGGTCATTGCCTTGGAATCTGACAGACAAGAAAGCTGAAATGTCTTAAATATAAAGGAGAATAAAGATATTTCAGGGAGGATGTGTTGTCCTTATTTTCAGAACTCACTCTATTTAAGCATGTAACAACGAGGGACCCATCTCTTGGGAGATGGAAAGGAGATGGAAAGGAGAAGAGGGACGAGATGAACTGGGAGTTTTCCATGTGGAATCTGGTTATGATGAATTGTACGATGAGTTGTCATCAGTTGTAGAGACTTTGGAGTCTGGAATTAGGAGATCGAAAGCCCATTTAGTGGTTCCTTTCTGCAGATCTTAGGGTTCTCCTCTGTCATGTATAATGGGTATAGGGCCTCAGTGATTTTGTGGGAATAGCTTCTGCTCTGCCTAACCATTACTAAGCCTATGTAAAGTTATTTCTTTTTTCTTGTATTTTTTTTCTCTTTTTTCCCCCTGGAGTTTATCTTTTCACTGTATTTGATTTCGGTACCCTGCGTATCATATCTATGATTATCTGAATTAGGGAAGGGAAGGAGAGCAACAAAGTGGTGAGACAAAGGATACAGAGAGAACCATTACAACAGTGATACTCACTAGACAACATGTTGGAAATGAACTGTACAACTTGAGGAGGGAGGGTTGTTATGGGGAGAGGAACAGTAGGAAAAAATGAGGGAGAAGTCAACAATGTTTGACAAGAAATGTACTTACTAACTTATCTATGTAACTGCAATTCCTCTGTACCTCACCTTGATAATAAAATTAAACAACAACAGTGCATTAGCAAACAATAGTGGGAAATATAGTACACTGCTGTGAAAATAACATTTTTCTAACTTGTTAGTGTTTTCTTAGTTCTGGGGAACCTTGTCTAAGCCCACCCTTACTGAGTACACTCTCTTGATTCCAACAATGTCCCCTTTATTTAGGAGAACATCTGTCTAATTTGAACAGTGAGTGGCAGAGAGATAGCCATGTTCGTACAGGCCATGAGCTCACCAGGACAAGGCAATGATGGATTCCCATGGACCCGCTTCTTTTATGTGTGGCACCATAGATGATACCCATTCATTCATTAACATAAAGCTTAACTCGTTCATCAAGTACTGATGGAAGACCTGCTGTATCATTATAGGCATTGCACTAGACAATCAGAATGTGATAATGAATAATAAATAGGCATACTCTTGAGTATGTCAATCGAATGCTTTCTTGAAGGTCTTCCTGGAGAAAAAAAAATATTCCTATGTTCTCTAAGAGAAGTTAGAAATTTCTGTAGAAATGTTCTAGGTAGAATGTATGTAATCTTATCAGATGAGCTGGAAAGCTCATGACCATCTAAGATGATACTAAGTGAAATGAACCCCAAGATATGAACACAAGAGGTCTGTCTTTATTGTTATTGTTTTAAATGTACCATGCGATTTTATTTTATTTTATCTTTGTTGTTGTTTCCTTTGTATGTTCTTTCCCCTGTGGCATATCCCCTGTTGTCACTGTACTTGATTTTGGTACCCTGCATCTTGTATAAACATATGTCTAATCTGAGGAGGGGAAGGGAAATAACGAAACGCTGAACCAGGGACACTGTATGACCCATTGCAACAAGGATACCCATAGGACAGTACACTGGAAATGAACTTTACAACTTTGTGTGGCAGTGGGGTGGGAGGTAGGGAAGGGAAGGGATAATGGGACAAAAACAAGGAAAGGAAGGGGTAACAATGATTGGCAAATAATGTACTCATTGCCTTACTCATGTAACTGTAGCCCCTCTGTACAGCATCTTTACAATAAAATAAAATTTAAAAAAAGAATATGTGTTTTAGGAGGAGTAAAATTTCCCTTATTGTTTGTAAGTGTAGGCACATACGTTCAACAAAACTTTGCTATTTTTTTTATATTGTTTCCCTCCTCTCAGGAAGTCGAAAATTGATTATTCATTTGAATGTGTATGTATGACTTTTCTTACTCTTAATGGAGGAAATCAGTCACTGTACTGGACAAAACTAAAGAGCTAGAACTGTTGCCAGAAGGGCAATCAAATTGTCAGCTACTTACATACATGAGTAACATGAGAATGTGAGGCTGAAATAAGTTTAAATCTGGCAAGGAAGGAATGATGATCAATGAAGTAAGAATTGTGAGAGGGGGTCTTCTTTTCTGGAAAGGCTGCCAGTTTTCTGAATCTTTGTTCTCTGCTCTCAGTTATCACTTTGGTCCATCAATGTAGATCGAACTTAAGGGCAGCTCACCGTAGGCAGGTTACAGCCCAAACTCTTTGCTTTGAAATTGTCTCCACCATTTTAGCATTGCTATGTTTGACCTTCTGCAATATTTTAGCGCATGGACATAATGCCGCTACATTGTTTTCTATGGTAGATCTTTTATTCCAATTTCAAATCAGATATCCACCTCTATCTGAGATGTCATTAGCATGGCCTTCGCTGTGAATATTTCTACCACTATGTCACCATGACCAGCTAACCAATCTCTCAGATGTTCTAACTCTCTGATATTCCTTTTCTCATCTTGTACATCACAAGAGTTGCTCACAATGTCCTACTTAATGGAATTCTAAATTTTTTTGGTGCCCTTTTCCTAAAGCTTCTCACTTCTACCAGTTATTATATTTTATAGATGCTGCCATGATTGTATGGCCCTTCCAGTAACACTCTTACTGTGGGTGCTAGCTTCTGATTGTATAACAAAACACATGAGGTAGGCTAACTTTATAAAGAAATTAATTTTTTTTGCTTGCTGTACAAGTCCGAGGGATACATCTAACAATGACCTTCCTGGCAAGATGTAGAGGAAGCATAAATACCGCATGGCAAGAAATAAGAAGCATAGGTATTTGCTGCTGTGCTCTGATCTTTCTTCTTAGAAAGCCACTAAGATGCAATCATGGGGGACAAATCCTTGTAACTTTATCTAATGGTAATCATTTCCCTCAGGCCCCACCTGTACACACTGTAGCTGGATTATGATTCCATGTTCTTAATGCTGCACAGTTGGGATTAAATTTCAACACATGAAAACTCTAGGGACATTGAAATTATATCCAAATCATAGCAGGAATTAGAATTGGAAAGGTCAGTTTGGACGGATGCATTTGCAAGATAGGGAATGAGTTCCTTGGCTCACGGTTTATTCTACAGCTACCAGAAGCCAGTGACAATTTGTTCATGTGTCTGGTAATGTTATAATCAGAACTACATGTCAAGAATATTAGTTAAGCTACCAATCAACAAATATTTATGAGGTGTCTACATCTTACAAGGTGGTATGTATGCTAAATGATGAGAACGGAAAAGGAATACAATATGTAATCTCTGATTTTATATGCTGGGTAAAGAAACAAATGAGATCATTATAGAAAAATAACAAATCGAGTTTTATGTTGAACAATTGGTATGGATAGGGATACTGGTGACATTCTGTTGGTTTCCTGTGACTTGAATTTGGAATCTTTCGGTTGAAATTGTTTGTTTCAAGGTTGTCTTTTTGTTCCACTCGCTGGTTCTAAGTTATTGCTTCTGGAAGGTGAATTATCTAGTAAATTAGACTTCTGCAAGCCCACTACCTTGCATGGATTTATTAGTGGATTTAAAATTTCCAAAGTCCTTCTCTCCATGAAACTGTGCAGTGCATCTAGCTGATTGGACATTCTTTGTCTCAGTGATTAATTGTATCTTATACTGTCTTAAAGTTGATATTTAATTATCCTAAAATGCTTTATGAATATAGATTATGTGTCTCCAGGTTCATGGGAGTTGGCCAGGGATGTGTGTTGATCCATCTCTTCTTTAATCAATGTAAATTTTGCCAGTGATAGGCAGCAACTTTTTATTGCCTGACTGAGCCACAGTTATATCTGGGGTGAGAGAGAGGGGGGGAGGGTGGGAGGGAGGAAAGAGAGAGAGATCACCCCAAGGTGATATATTTACCTTAATCCATAGCAAGAATTTGGATGCCTCCACTAGTCTCAGTTGTTAATTTTGTTTCAGTTCCTTATCTGTTAGGCACACACACACACACAGAAATTACTGATAATACAGGCATCACAAAATAAATTCTTTGGTTTTGTTTTGTGCTTTTCTTGCTCCATTTGGGTGAGGGGGGAACCCTAAAGAAATTGCTTTCCTTTGTTGAGGAAACCTAGAAAAATATGCTCCTCATTATTAATATCTCTCCTACTATTTTCATCTGGATGTGAAATGTTATTCAGAAATCTTGGTCTGAAACACAGAGTTCGGAGGTGGCCTTTAGGGGATGTGATTGGATCAGGAGAATTCTGATCTAATCAATTGGTTAATTTATTTATGAATTCACAATATAATGGTGCTCTTGGGAGGTAGGACAAATGAAAGCATGGAGACTAGTTAGAAGTAAGTTGCTAGAAGAATTACCTTTGAGTGCTGTATCTTTTATGCTCTCTGTTTTTATGTTATTTTTCTGTAGATTTTTCTGACTCTCCCTGTTTCTCTCTAACTCTGTCTCTGTTTCTGTCTCTCTCTCTCTTTCTCTCTCTTGCTCTCTGCTTCCTGGTGATCTCAAAGTGAATAGCTGTGCTCCACATGACATGCCCCTTGTGCCCTGCCCCCCCATCATACTTGATGTTTCCACAGGCTTAAAAGGAGTCCATTGATCTTGGACTAAAATCTCTTAAACTATTAGCCAAAACAAATCTTTTTTCTTTCCCTCCCTCCCTCCCTCCCTCCCTTCCTCTCTCCCTTCCTTCCTTCCTTCCTTCCTTCCTTCCTTCCTTCCTTCCTTCCTTCCCCTGTCCTGGAGCTTGACCTCTAGGCCGGGGCACTGTCCCTGAGCTTCTTAGTGCTCAAGGCTAGCACTCTATCACTTGAGCCACAGCACTTCCAACATTTCCTGAGCAGTTTGTTGGAGATCAAAGTCTCACGTAGGTTTCTGTGGGCTGGCTTCAAGCTGCAATCCTCAGATCTCAGCCACCGGAGTAACTAGAATTACAAGCATGAGCCACTGGCCCTTGGCAAACCTATCTTCTTTTGAATTGTTTTTTCCTGTTTTGTTCCCCACCCCAAGAATTTATCAATGAGTGCAAAGTCTTACTAACAAACACTACTACTCTCACCCCTGTTGTTCTATTCTTCCTCTTCCTTCTCTTCTACCTCCTCATTAATATCACCACAATCATCATCATAGCTTTATATATTCCTATCCTGACAGTTTTTGAGTCAGGCTATTCTATTTTCTTCAATAGGGATGAATTTAAAGTCCCTTATGGATGAGAGATGCTACCTCTACCTCAATAGACAATTCTGGCAGGCAGGAGAACCAAGTTGTGCTCTTGCCCAGCTAACTTTGCAGAATGATGAACGGGATAAGAGCTTAGCCTGAGGCCACAGGATGTAATATGTGTAAAGTTGGGACCTACACTTTTATATGGGTTAGATCTTGCTCACACTGTACAAGAATCTACCGTCTAATTGCCTACAGGCGAATAAGGAGCTGAGAGAGAATGTATTAGGTACTGATGAAGGCTTTGGATGTCTTCTCAAAATAGCTGTGCTCTTCAAAAACTTTCTTCATATTCTCCCTCCTCATGTGAAGTCCCTTCTGCCTTTTCAAGTCATGTACTAAACCATCTTAAAATTGGCACAGATGCAGGCCCACACCTGGAAGATATTAGTCTGCCCAAAAAGAATGTGGCCCATGCACGGATAAGAGTTTGAATAAAATCTCTGAAAATTAGTTTCTTTCCCTTGTTCCATTGTTTATACAGGTATTGAGGTTTTCTGGGTTAGCTGCCGCCTTGCTCAGTACTGTTGTGTGAAAATGTTGTAGGCTAACAGATGTTTTGAACCTCTATTTCCCCAGCTGCACCAGATCTAACAGCCTGAAAGTGATTTCCCTTTATGATATTTCATAGCACATTGCAAATCTAAATTGAAGTCTGTTTCCTAAATACATTTAAATATTAGCTGAATATAAAAATGTGAATACAGCCAACAATCCATGAATACACAAATGTATTTCAAAACATTCTACACCCTGAGAATGAGAAAATGGCATATCTGGGAGGAATGAAGATGGATACAAAAGACCAAAATGGAAACATGCCTAGCTGTGTATCTAAGTGTTACTATTATGTCTCTAGCCAGTGTACCTGCGCCTTTTGTTGAGAAACATTTCTTCTCCTTAATGATGATAAACTCAGGAATATGCAGGAACAAGAGAGCTAATTTATAAATAACGTGAATCTCATCCATAATGGCCAGTATCGAGAGGCCATTATGTAGATGCGTCCAGATCATTAAATGGCAAGGTTGGCAACATTACAAATTCTTTATCCAGTGCAGAGGCTGGGAGAGAGTGGGAGAAGGGAAAAGGGATCACAGCCAGGTGTTCTTTTTAGTTTTGGAGAGTTAAAACCTAATGGGGGAACCTCTCCTTTTCAAATTCTAGCATTTTAGCACTGTTGGCTCCTGTAATGAATTGCTGCTGCCCTTTATAACCCAGGTCTTGGTTTACAGACCTGCTTATGGTGTGTCCACCTTCTTTGTGGAAGGCATTTCTGAGAGTGACAGAGGTGTGGATAGATTCAATAAAAAAGCATATTACCGCCATCACTTTGCTTTTATTATGGGTTACATAAAATTTCCCATTTACATAGTTGCCAGTGATGCAACTAAATCTGAGCTGATGTACTACATAAAAGTCCATCACCACTGGGGACAGGTCCAAGGTTGAGTCCAATTTCACAACATTCCTTTCGGTTTCACATTAAAGAAAAAAAAAGACAAAACTGTTGTTCATCCCTCTCCCCATGCTAAAGCTGCTCACAGTACATCCTGTAGCAAATAAGAGTTTTCTTGTCGGGTGCTGGCGGCTTCAACCTGCCATTCTACCTATTCAGGATGCTGAGAACTGCATATCACAATGTGGAGTCAACCTAAGCAGGAAAATCTGAGACTTTTGTCTCTTAATAACCAGCAAAAAGCACAAACTGGAGCTGTGTCTTACAAAGTAAAAACAAAACAAAACAAAAAACTAACGGACAGTGCTCAGGCTGAGTTCACACACCAGTACTGCTAACGTCAAGAAAAAAAAATTCTTTTCTCTTTTTTAATTTTTTTATTGTAAAATTAGTATACAGAGAGGTTACAATTACATGAGTAAGGTAATCGGTAACTTTCCTATAGAGTATTGTTACTGCCTCCTTTGTTTCT
Source organism: Dipodomys ordii (assembly GCF_000151885.1). Classification (NCBI taxonomy): domain Eukaryota; kingdom Metazoa; phylum Chordata; class Mammalia; order Rodentia; family Heteromyidae; genus Dipodomys; species Dipodomys ordii. The sequence goes on from NW_012267241.1 coordinate 4,064,545, forward strand.
CCCCTACCATCCTTTCCCCCAATTCTCAGTACAAAGTAAATTTCAAAAACAAACAGCGCTCAGGCCCAGAGTTCAAGCCCTATGACCGACTAAACAAACAAACAAACAAATTGTTTCCTAATAAAGGAATGATTATGCGTCCCTTTTAAAAAAAGACATTCCAATTCAAAAACAATATTTGAGCAAGTTCTATAACTTGAATTACATTTATTTTTGGTGTCTACACCATTTTCAAGTTGTATCTATATAGTTCACTTGAGATTGTCAGCCAAAGAGAAATTCACCTTAAGATAACTTATATTGCTTTTTGTTTCCTTTAGCATATGAATGAATGAATAGTATTTTCTTCTTCTTTTTTTCTAAACTAGAAATAACTTATAGGCACTTCCACTCTCCCAGCATTTGTCTGATGTAGTTTATACTTCTGGTGAGTAGACAGAAGCAGATGTTCTCTGCATTTGAGAAACCCTTAAGGAGAGATGTTGCTCTCCTTTGTGTAGCTCCCTAGGCTCTATGCCATGTTCTAGGCATATAGTAGGGAATAAACTATCTGATTTCTGACCTCGCTGTGTGTGAAACCCAGGACAAGTTCTCTGCCAGATACTGACAGGAAGATAACATATTATAATACAGGCTTTAGTCTTAAGGGCTTGATATTGAGAGATAATGCACTCTGTGTAGGTATGGAAATACCTCCACAAAGCCCCTTTACATGAGAAACAGGCCTTTTGGGCTGGGAAGTTGGCTGAGTGATAGAGTGTTTGCCTCACATGCGTGAGGCCCTGGGTTCGATTCCTCAGCATGGCATAAGCAGAAAAAAACTGAAAGTGGCGCTGTAGCTCACGTGGTAGGGTGCTAGCCTTGAGCTGAAGAGCTGAGGGACAGCACCCAGGCCCAGAGTTCAGCCCCCACGACTGACAAAAAAATAAAAAATTAAAATTAAAATTAAAAAAGTAGATACTTTACTATATCAAGTAATGTACTATGTAGTACTTCCATTTTTAGTGCTTGATATGTACAAACCAAGCACTACAATTATTCTGAAGGTATTTCATCATGGGACTTTCAAGAAAGGCTATAAAAGAGAAAAATCTGACCCTTGACAATGGGGGAGATTTTGATTTGGGAAGAGAATTTTGTAAGTCATGATAAACAATTGTGATAAGGTATTAGAGTAATGTGTCTGTAGAAGACATTATGTGAACAGAGAGGACAATGTGAACAAAGTTTGGTTGGCCAGGTTTGGAATAGATGGTGAAAGAGTTTGAATAGCCCATTGAGGAACTTATGTACCGTACACATATTAAAAGTTTACTTAGGGTTTCTTGCAGAAAAACAAAAGAAGAGTTACATGCTTCAAAATTATGTACTTGGTAACAGGAATCTTGTGAGACTACCAGTTTTTGGCTCCCATTTTCATATAACAAAATCTTCTATCAATCCTGACAAGTAGTATTTTTTCTAGAACATCCTAACTGTCTAAGCAAGTAGACCTATGTTATTTTAATTAAAATGGGGGCTCACTGTTCAATCCAAATTGGACAGACCAATAAGAGCTGAGTGTTGTTCATCTAGACGCATCTGTAGGATGCATTTGATTGTTTTAGAACCTCTAAATCCTGACATTTGTCTGAGGCCAATAGATGGGTCATTCTGTTGAAATTCTCCACCTTTATAAGGGTAAAATCTAAAGGTGAAATGAAGTACCCCAATCTCTCATACGGTAAGGCTTCTCTAGATGCTCTGATGTTTCCTTAATAATGTTATGAAGTTAGATTCAATATGATGACCAGGGTGGTTCTCAGCTCCTGCATTCCTTTTTACTACAGACACTACAAAAGCTAGTTAGGTAAGCATTATTTCCTTCTTTAAGTACATTAAGATGGGTAGTGGACAGTCAAGGGGATAAATTAATTGTCTGCTTAGTGCAGCTGAATGCATTATCTCACCTCGGAGTGGAAATCTTTAAGTCCAGGGAAGAAGCACAATAGGATAAGCCAGAAATCTACTTCTTAGGTATTCCACCTACCCAGAAGTGAGGTAGTGAGGGAAGCCAAGGAAGGGATGGAGAGGATACAGGAATGACCTGAAGGTATTTGTTGAGACAGGGTATGAAGCATATTTTGGATGGCTTAGTAGTTTCTTCTGGTGATTGTACTTTTTAGGATATTTTCAGCTCTGGAAGTGGGTTGTTGTCATGCTTCAAGACATTCACTCATTATCACCAGGCAGCTCTAGAATATCCTTAGACTGCGTTTGTCCAGCAGCAAAAGCACCAAGGTGCTCACTTCAAACACTTAAGTGGGGATGGGAAGGTGGTTCAGTGGTAGAGTGCTTGCCTTGCATGCATGAGGCCCTGAGTTCGATTCCTCAGTACCATATATGCAGAAAAAGCTGGAAGTGGCGCTGTGGCTCAAGTGGTAGAGTGCTAGCCTTGAGCTGAAATGCTGAGGGACAGTGCCCAGGCCCAGAGTTCAGGCCCACGACTGACAAAAACAAAAAACAAACAAAGAAACAAAACCCCACCACCTCTCTGTGTGTCTCTTTACTCATCTTCCACCCTTGATCTAGATCTACCCTTTGCAGACACTTTCTGAGTCCAAACTAGCTCTCATTTGAATTGTTTTCTCAGTCACCCACCATAGCTGAAGTCCACACAGCCACATCTGCTTCTTCTCAGTGCTGTCTGCTCAGCAGAATCAACCATGCAAAGATCCTTAAAATATTTTTTTTTTCATCTCTTAAATATTGAATCTGACTTTCAACTTGGATCTGCTTCAGAATTCCCAAGGGAACTTTGCAGAAACTGAAATGCTGCACCCCAAAATTATTATTTTGGGTCAACTAAGCTTCACATACGTAAGTGTTCTTCAGGTGAGTGAGAGACATGGTTAAGGTCCATTAAAATTAATATGCATTTCATTACCTATTTTTGTTTCATGTAAGCAAATCTCTTCTTTGTAACTAGATTATGAGGCACTGCAGTTTGGGTTGGTATTTTATCTTACAGCATTTGCATTGTCAATAGTATAGTATATTGCTTTGCTGATTTTGCTTTGCAGAGATGCTGGGTGAAGTCATGGATCTCACCCCACACTGCCTCTTCTTGGCAATTATCAAAACAAATTCCTTCTCCCAGCCTTCTTCTTGTGCACGTGCACATGCATACACGCGCGCGCGCACACACACACACACACACACACATACACACACACACTTCAAGAGAACACTCTTTTGCCAGAAACAAGAAAGAGCAGCCTGCAGGCACTTTTAGACATTGTTTCAGAATCCAGAATTTATATGCATGACAATAGTTCCTGGTGAAAATTAAAACCTGCAGTGGTCTGATGTTCTAATCTACACATAACTGTGGCTGCTTGGGGATTTACTTTAGAAATGGTAGGGCCTCCAAATCCTAGCAGAATCTGAGTGTGAGTAGACCAAAAGGAGGCAAATAATAATACTAGGGTAGGTTGGCTGTTCTTTTTTAAAGGCCACCTTCCCTTCATGTTGGGGAAAGAATTATAACCCAATAGGGGGTAGGGAGTGATTATTATTAGGGGTGTGTATGTGTGTGTGTGTGTGTGTGATCTGTGCCGCTAATCTGAAACCCCGTGGGAGTGGCTGTAGGATGAGCATAGCATCCCCTTTGTGTGGAGGGTAGGAGAACATCCTTTCATCCTCCTTCACAGCTAGGAGGGCAAGATTACAGATGGACTTCCCCTTCCGGGTCACAAGAGGAAACTTTGCGCTCCTTCCCCACAAAGAGTTGACTAGATTACATCTGAAATCCTACCAGGTGATGAATTCTTCTGACCTTCTCCTCCCACCCCAACCCAACATCCCATCCCTCCTCCCCAGTCCTACTTCCTCTCGGTCTTTGGGAGTTCTGTCAGGCTGGACTCAAAGAAGGAGGAAACTGTGGTCCATCCAACTGCAAGGCCTGGCTCTGGCTTGCTTTCAGGTCAGGGAGTCTGTTCACTTGGCTAAGCTACTTTTAGGCCTCCTCCCTTCTCCCCCTTCAGCATGGAGGGGAGGCCTATTTTCACATATAGGCTCAGACATGCGGAAGCAAACGCCAAAATGAATTAACTGAATAGCTCTATTAATTTATGCTCCGACAGTAATGACCTTAAGACACAGAAGAATTATATATTAATTTGTTTCTAGTGTATAGCTCTGCTAAGTTAACACATTTAGGAGAATGCTCTTTCCTGTCTCCAGCTGTGAGGGTAAATGAGGCCGACTGCAACCAGGAGACGAATTCTGGCCTGGCCCCGCTAGATGGCAGGGTGGCTTCAGCGATGGGCCCAAGCATCTTGTTTGCAGTCATGATTTGACACACTCCAAAATCGACCATTTTACTCTTGTTGTTCATTTAGAAATTGTATTTAAACTTATTTATTTACATGGCCACATACATAACATGTATATTTACAAACAAATGCGTCCACACTGTCTGAGATTAGGGAGTTTAACAAATAATGCATGCTTGGTGCCAGCAGGGGCTGACTTGGGTGAATTTTTCCTTGCAGGGCAGACGCCCCGCTGAGCTCCAAGCCAGCTCACACCCAGACATCCAGAACTATTGATGTTAGGGAAGGGAGAGATGTCTTTTCAAAGTCAAAGGGCATAATCCCTTCCAAGAGTGAGACTGTTTTGAAACACTTGATTTGGTCAGTTAGGGGCACTCAGGAAAAAAAAAAAATAACCCAGAACAATAAGCATCTTACATTCATACCCTCCTTTAGAAAGAAGATTAAAGGTAAAACCAGATTAGAGATTTGAATTTTATTTAAATCCTCTCTCCCTTTTCCACTGGGCCTCTAATCTCTCCTACTCTTTTTGCCTTCCCATCTCTCCTCTTTGTTCCTATTTCCATCAAATCTCCCTTCTCTTTCTTTTTCCTCTTTTCTCCTCTGTCTAAATTTTTACATCTCCCCTTTCTCAGCCCTTCATTCTCTCAGAATTGGATGCTGCTGAGCTTCCTCTGATCCCACTTCCTTTCATGCCGCCTTTTCCGTTGTTAATGAATTGTTAAAATTTCATAGAGAATGGTGTCTGCTTTTCCTCTGTTCCTGGACCAGGCAGCTTGTGAGCTGCTTTCCTTTCGAGCAGCAGAGTCACTGTTCTGAAACTCCTTGTCTGAGAATACTTTTCCAGGTTTAACATTTAGGATGCAGGAGGGTCTTTTTCTTTACTTTTCTTTCTTTTTTTAAAGACATTTTTGTTGTTATTGTAAAGGTGATGTACATTAGGGGTTACAGTTATGTAAGTCAGATAAAAAGTCCATTTCTTTTGAACAATGTCACCCTTTCTTTTCCTTATTCAAGCTTAGACAGGATTAGCATTTCAGTTAATGAAGGTCCCTGAAAAATGACATGCTACTCATGATGGAAAAAACTGACATGCTAGCAGTCTTGTAAACTGCCTGGATTCTCCAGTTTTCTGCAATGGAAGAAAAAAAATAATTTAGACAATGCATGCAAGCAGAGGACTATTAGGCAGAATTTTCAATGGGAGATTGTTGGAAGCACTTTCTGCCTCAGTCGCCTACCAAAAATTATTTGTGATACCAAACATTGTATTGTAGCTTTTAATATCATCTGTAAACAGTTTTATTTCGTCCAGTTGCAGATATAGACGTCTGTGGTTGTCTTTTCCTTTCTTCATCGTAGACTACTTGCAAATCATACACCTATTGAGAAAGAAAATAGAACATAAAATGATCAATAATTGGGTAGTTGAAATTAAAAAATATTTTTCCCTTAAAAACCACATAAAGGATAGGGAAGAAATTATATGCATTTCTATTTGATGTGAAAATGTTTTTGTCTCTCTGTCCTCTATATATCTCTGTCTCTCTGTCTCTGTCTCTCTCTTTCTCTCTCCCCCCTACTAGAGCTTAAACTTAAAGCCTTGTCATTGTCTCTTAGCTTGTTCTTCCAAGGCTCACATTTTACCAGTAGAGTTACAGCTCTACTTCTTGATTTTTGGTGGTTAATTGAAGATAAGAATGTACTTTCTTGCTCAGGCTGGCCTCAAACTATGATCTTCAGATCTCAGCCTCCTGAATAGCTAGGATTACGGGCTTGAGCCATTGAAATTGGGCTCACTTTATGATTGTACCTAAAGGTGTGTATACCCTTCTAGAAAACTGTGTTGCCTTAAAAATTTCAATATTTTTAATGTGACATGTGACTAATATTAGCCACAGAAATAAATAAATATGGCCAACTATATTATTCCCCATTTTATACTTAAATTAATTTTCAGAATTAAATAAGTTACCTTTTATTGGAATGTCTTTCTGAAAAGCATTATGTTTCTAAAGCAGGGAATCTAGATATAGCATAAATCCAGGAAAATCTTTCTTCTCAGCCAATATTGGGCATATTTGGAAATCTTAGGAAAAATAAATTGTTCTGCTCCTAGTCTACTGTGGCATGCTTCCCGTTGTTCCGTGAATAATTGAACAGTTTATTTTAATCAGAAGCTCTTTCCAGAGGAGGGTGATGGAGAGGGTTAATTGCTAGAGTAAAACAATGATGGGAGTTTGGCTTACTGGGGTGCTAATTGGGTAACCGGTGAACATAAATAGTGTGGAAAAGCAGGAAATGAGAACATAGGAAGGAAAGTGTTAAGCTCTACCATCTTTATAAATGTACTTAAACCATAAGTGCCACAGACTGGGGAGCAAACACTTTTCTTTTCTGGAGTTTCAGGCTATAAGGCTGATAATGCATGAGGGAGAAGGAGAAGTGGTTTTCAGTTGGTCAGCATCTCTGATACACCTGAAATAGGTGTTTGTGAAGCTGGCCTGATCCCACCTACACTGACCAGGATGCTCTAGCTGCGCTCTCTGTCTGTCTGTCTTTCCTGTATCTCCTCCAGGTTTTCCAGGTTTTCATGTCCTTTGAAAGAAGGCAGTACCACTCAGCTCACAAATAAAGGTTAGGTATGAATTGTAGAAATTTCCAGAAATATAGTGGTTTTCATTCATCAGTATATTGAATTGAGAGCAGATTCTTCCTATTCCCAAAATCAGAATATAAAGAAAAGAGAGACCAAAGGAGTGACCCTCAACTACAGCTGTCTGTGAGAATCACTTCAGGAAAGCTTAAAACTGCTCAGGCTGTATCTAAACCAAATAAAGGTAGGGCTAAGAATACCTTGTGTGATTCTGATATGTGTAAAGACTAAGAACCAAGCACTAGAGAGAAAAAAAAATACAGTTTTGGGGAAGAGAATCTCTCCTTGTGCCATGGTATGTTCATTTACTGCTTTAATGTCCTATGTTGGGGTCTTTGTATGGGATAAAGGAAGATTGTGTGCAGGGGCTTTAGACTTACTAAAAATTCTTCTGCTACTGGACTGAGAGTAATGGGTCAATGTTTGGACTATACTTAAGAACTGGTTAAGGAGAGCGAGCCTCATAGAATTACAGGATGGAACTCAATCACTTTTGGTCCAGAGTGAGAAGAATGGAGAGACCACTTTCAATGTTATACATTCCAAATCACTCCACGACTTAAATTTCAAAGGAAATAATTGTGCAGGTAGACCTAATATCTTTTGAAATAATAATTCAGTCTATTTCAAAGATCAATGTGTCCATATCACTACTATTAATATATTTGCTCTATTATCTCATTATTTCCCTCTCTCTCAAGTAAATGCCATCTTAGGGTCTGAGAGCTCCTTTATACATCTTCTCACTTCAGGTTTTACTAGCTGGGTGGGACAGGTGGTTTGGGAGTATGTCAGAAGGTCTCGAATATCAGAGCAATAAAGCTTCAGAGAAACAAACAAAAAATACAAAGCAACATCAGTTGTTTATTTTTTTCACAAACTGTAACCTAATTTTTTATGATCCCATCCATCTGGACTTTGTAGAAGTATCAGTTCATTTATTCACTGTGTTATCTATTCATCTATTTATTCATCCATCCAGACATCTACAGAAGTATACTTAAGTCAGTGCGCAAACATCTGGATACAGAAATAAATATGGGGAACCTCAAATCCAAAATACTACATAATCATATTTGTTTAGTTTATTATCAACTGCTATAATTTGTTGGTCTAGATTTTCTTTCTCTTTCTCTCTCTCTTTCTATATATACATATTTTCTCTGTCTTTCATTTCTATTTAAGTCTTCTAATGAGACAACCATGAAAATATTTTTAATAGGTATCCTTACATCTATATGTATCATTGTAGAATATACACACTGCCTTTTAATGTATATGGTTTTTGGGGGTGGAGCTCAACATTATTGTGTTATGTGACTGATAATATTTATTTATTAAATTATCTTTAAGTAGTAGTGCTACAAGGTTTCAATCCAACATGTCACTTTATGAGTACAATGCATCTTGATCAATACCATTGTTTCCTTTGCTCTCACCTATCTCTCCCAACCCCATATACTTTCATCTAGTTATAGACACCTAAGTTGTTTCTGTTACTTTGATATAATTGATATCCTTGCCTGTGTCATAGCCATTATGTTGAACCATAGATTATATATTTACTCAATTGGATTAAGCATTATGAAGTTACTCCCAGTGCCTCTGCATTCACAACACAAAACGTACTCCATTTCTTTTATTCCCAGAAGCCCTTGCTATTATCCAGTGTTCAAATATCTGATAGATATAAGGTATCTCATTATGTTAATGTACATTTGTTTAATTATTGTTGAGCTTGGATATGTTTCCATGTATTTTGATAGCTAATTGGATATCTGTTTTTGTGAATTACTTGTTCATATTTTTTATCATTTTTATTTTGGTTTCTTGTTTTTATTGTTGATTGGTAAGAATGATATTTGTGTTATAGAGTTATACTGTCCAATGTAATAGAAGCTAATTACTTGTGAGTGTTTACATTCAATTAACTAAAAGTTAAATAGAATAAGCTTCGGTGCTTCATCCACATTACCTACATTAATGCTCAATAGACACATTTGTCTGCTGTTACATAGCTACTATATTAAGTTGGCTCCATGCTAGTGAAATACCTGAGGGATGTCAACTTTAAAAAGAAACAAGGTTTACTTAGCATACAGTTCTGAAGATCAAGGGCAAGAAGCAGGCAGAGGCTCATGTCTAGCTGGTTGTATATGGTGAGGGTACCACAGTGTGGGAGCAGCTGTGGGGTGAGGGAAATGCATTTGAGAAGTGAAGCAGAGGGAGATTTAGGGATCAGGTTCAGGATTTTATAACACCATGATCTGTGAGAAGTCATTCCTGGAGATTGGCATTTCTTTCCAAGGACCTAAGTTCCTCCAGTAGGCTTTACTTCTTAAAGTTTCCATGATCCCTCACCGTGACAAACTGGGCCTCATGTCCTCAGTACATAAACCTTTACTCAGTACTGACACCAATGAAAACATAGCCAACGATCGTGTTAGAGAGTGCAGAGTATTTCCATTATTGTAGAACATGTCTTTCAATAGTGCTTTTCTAGAGATGTTCATTAGTTACTTGTTGATTTAAGACATGATTAATACTTTGTCCAAATCTATCATCGGTCGATTTTCTGATGTGACAGTTCAAAGATGGTGGCTCATTCTTCACTCCTCTTAAACAGTGCAGTTTGTATCCTTTCCCTTCTAAACTGGAGACTAGACTGTGCAGTTCATTTGCTTTTGTTGTTGTTGTTTTGTCTTCTATTGGTTTTGCTTTGTGAAAGGTTCACTAAACTAGGAGCTTTGACTTTTTGATACTTGGAACACTGTCTCTGGATCCCTGGATCTCTGGATTTTATCCTTTATTTAAGATGTCTGATTGGGCTGAAATCAGGAGAGGCCATGTACAGGTGCTTTGATGAAGAGTCCCTGCACACATCTCCACCCGGATAAGCAGACACTTTAGGGAAATATTCTTGTAAAGCTTCTTGTGAAATATTAAATTATTCTAACTGATATCTTCCTGAATTCCTGACCCACAAAATCATGAGATGATTTTTTTTAATGTGTTCTTTTGTTGAAGCCAATGAAATTCGAGGTATTTTAAAACACAGCCATCGATGACTAGGATACAGGATGTCTTTTTAAAACATAAATCTTAAGTTTGTAGGTAAATAATTCAATTTAATATGCATATCAGTACATGGTGTCTGTGAAGGACAGAACCTTGGCAACATTTAGGCTAGAGTTTAGATTACAGCTCTGTCTGATGAGAGGTGTGAGACTTTGAACATATTGATTTTTCACTAGCTTCAGCTAGAAAATTTGAAAATTAGTGCATGACAACATTAAGATTGTGATGAGGAAGAAATGAGGGAGCAGATGTTAAGAAAGTTCTTACTTAGCATATTGCCTAGCTCATGAAGGGAATGCTCTAATTGAGAAGTGTATATGGTATACACGAGGCACAGAGGGTGATGGTTAGTGCCTGGTCATCAGGGTTCCTGGGAGACTGTTGGGAACTCTATCCACAAGTCCTTTCTGAACTGAAGTGTTAGTTGGTAGTAGAGATTAGACAGGGATTTAGGAGATTCACTTAAGGGAAAAACAATATTCAAAGTAAAGCAGTCATTGTTAAAGCTGGATCGACTTTGGCCATTCACTTATTTAAACGTTCTGTAACTATGTCTATTTTCACAGTTTTAAAGTTATTTGAGGGCAAACAGAAAAGCTCATTAACTGTTAAATGAACAGAATTATTATGGAACAAGACTGACATCCTAAATCTGTTGGAAATTGTAGATATTTGTATGATTAAAGGAGCACAATATCTCAAAATAGCTAGGTGTTTGTCTCTCGGAAATAACAATCATAGGGCATTTTATCAATTATTTCTATAGTTTTTCCATGTGTCTCACAGACTTAAAAATATATGCACTTCACTTAAAACATTCTTCTTATCTTTAAGTAGTTATACAAAGAGTTGACACTCAATAAAACAGCTTATGAATACATCGTGTCTTGATCAATGTCACTCCTTTCAATAGTTTCCCTCACTCCTCCCAGCTCACCCTTTCCCTCACTTTCCTTAAATTTTTAGACTATGTATTGACTTTTTTTGGCCATTTAACAAAGCAGTTTATGTATACAATGCATCTTGATCTAACACATCCCTTCAACATCTGAGAACATTCAGGCACAAAGAAGTTAAGGCAGGCACTAGTGGCTTACGTCTGTAATCCTAGCTACTCAGTAGGCTGAGCTATGAAGTGCATAGTTCAAAGGCAAGCAGGGCAGGAAAGTTGGTGAGGCTCAAACCACTCAAACCCCTCAAAAGCTGGAAGTGGAGTTGTGGCTCAAAGTAGTAGAGCACTAGCCTTAAGCAAAAGAGCTTAGGGACAGGGCCCAGGCCCTGAGTTCAAAAACCCATGACTCACACACATACACATACACACACACAAACATAAAAGGAAGAATCTCTTTCTAATCATGTGTTTTATGGTATTTCTGCCTTTTTCTCTCACATCTATATCTTGAGACAGCCCTACTAGGCTCACCAGCTCTTATGTATTCAGCAGAGTTGGTATTAGACACAGATAGTTGCAGACAGATGTTGTAGAAGCCTCGGCTCATGTAATGAACTATCCTTACCTCTGAGCTCTGTCTGCTACCTGTGCTTTGAGGTAAAGTCATCTCAGGCTGGTTTCGTGGGATCTATCTAACAACAACAACAATAACAACTACGCAACTCTGTTTTTGTCCTTTGGATAGTCTCTGCTGGTGTTGACTTTTGAATTCCTATAGGAATCTATATCTATCCATCATCTATATCTATCTATTTATCTATATTAACAGTGTGGCTTTTAACTGAGCCTCCATTTTTGCTTTTTGTTCTGAGCAGAAATACCTATGCTTGCAGGAACCAGAGGTCACCAGGTGTGTGTTGATGGTGGTAGTGATCAACCTCTACCTTGAATCCAAGTGAGCTTGCCCTGAGCCCCACTTTTGAAGACATATTATATTGATCAAGGAATACCTATATCAAAGACTCTAATTTCAGGTTTTGACCCACAGATGAGATGATAGGACCTTAGTTGGTGCCTGGTTCAATGCTTGAAGACTTCTTCTGAAAGGCATTGCTTCTTAATTAGATTTGTATTTTGCCATCTAGTTCCTTCTTAAGACTGAAATTCTGAACTCTGCACACATCACTGGGAATTATAGTGCTTTGGAAAGGGTCCTGAGACCGATGTGTCAAAGTTCACATATGATTTTTATTCTTCTGCTACCTTTTCTGCCTTTCTTTACTGCACTCCAAACATTTGTAGATAAAGTCAAATCTCTATAAACTTGAAGCTGTTGTGATGTTGATGAACCTGTGTTCACTGCTAATTTTCAGCATCTTAACAGACGATAAGGCCGTAGCATACAAAAAAATGGACTTCAAGTTTTTAAAATCTTATCCTTCAGCCCCACTATCACCTGTCTCTTCCCTTTGTACTCTGTAGGCCACTAATTCATTAGGCTTTTCATTTTTAAAAAAATCAGGTCAAACATTTACACTTTTCCAAAGTGCCCTTTGCCAAACATTCAAATTCTTGGAAGTCGTTCTTATCCAACATTTTGGGAATATCCCTGAAGTCAATGAAAACCTTTTGGATCGTGATCAGCACTCAGAATTACTGTTTTCCTGTTCGGTGATTTATTTGCATTTTGTTCCCACTCTTTGTAATACTTAGGCAATCATGGCCGCTGCCATCATTTTAATGTGTGTGCATGTCTATCTGCTTACTAAGGACACACTGTCACTTTATACCTTCTCCCACTTCCCAGCCAGTAGCATATGTCCCAGTGCTAGAGTACCACACCAAAATATTGAATGGGATGGACCTATTATGGGAAATATGAAGCAAAGTACAAATCCAAGTTATTTGAAACCTTTTATTCAATCACAGATTGTTTCTAATATGCCTTATTTCCCTGAAAGCCCTTCAGTAGATTTTGATATATTCTAAAGGTCCATATTTTCCACTCTTCTCCAAGAGGCAAGTAACATACATCTGAAGAAAATTTTCCACTCTTCTCCAAGAGGTAAGAAACACACATCTGAAGAAAATTTCTCCCTCTACCTTGTATTGCACTTGCTATCCCTGTGAACATTTAAGAAACATATGCAAGAAAGAAGAAAGGATCTTTGAGAAAAGCTTATTTTAAAAACAACCCTCCATATTATATATATATGTATTATTTAAATCTTTGGATATATTGACGAGCCCATCAACTTCTATGTAGCAGGAAATGAATCAAGCTGCAAGTATTGATTAAAAAGCATGTTTGTTGTTGATCAGAGATAACATTACTTGAAAAAAATGTGCATTTTGGTCAATATTTATTCCTTCCTAAAATTACACAATTATGTTTCCTTCTCTTAAACTCAATTTGTACAATTTTCTCTAATGCAATTTCCTGTACCTATGTATAATTTATTTATATGGTTAACATATCCTCTGTGGAAACTTAAACCAATCTAACTTCCTTTGAACAACATATCTGGGGCATTTATGATGTGTTAGTATCAGCTAAGGGAAATATCCTGCTCATGAGTCACAAAAACAAATGTGAGCAAACAATTGCTTATAGAGATCAATTTTCATGGGATAATTCTAGTGAGGGCAGGGACGGACATAATTTATACCAGTCATATAGGTACATGCTTCTAATATTAAACACAGTGAAGTCTATTCTTTGGTAACAAGATAGAAGTTGTTAACAAAATAATGGATTTTCAACTACGTTTTATATCCTAAGACACATCATAATCGTTAGCTGATTCCCAGAATGTATGTAGTATGTGTGCAGGAAAAAGTGAGGCTAAGTGTTAATCTGATAACAGTGGGAACAGACAACAGTTGCTTCAGAAGAACGTATAAGCTACTTTGGATAACTAACTGGTGTGATTGCTCTTAGAAGAATCATGTGAGTGAAATACATTTTAATATATTACAAGAAATGAGTTAAGACATATTCCTTGTATACACATAACCACACACATCCTCAAATATCATGTGATTAAAAACATGATATGCTTTTCTTTCTTCTTTGAAAATGGTCAATGCATGCAGCTATTATTATTGATATAGCTAAACTATATAGGTAGGATAAATGAAAATAAATCCTAGGCCAACCTGTATCCAAGTAGGGGAAGATTTTATGAGAATGTTTGAAAATGAGATCATCTTATAAAATGGCTGGCAGGCACATGTGCCCAGGCATTGAGAGGACTTGGCCAGAGAATTGGTCACAGCCTAAGTCTAAATCGCTAGAAACAGAAAAGGATATGAGTGTGTTAGCCACTTATTAGACTTTTTTCACTAGGAGAAATTAGAAATTAGATATGTTTAACACACTTGGAAAATTTTCACCATTTCATCTAAAACTACCATTTGTTTTAAAGGATTCTTTATGGATTCATAGGTGATGTGACCTATGGATGATATCACTATATTACGAACAGCAAAATAAATCCTGCAAACAATTACAGGTCCGATACATGGGATGTCTTAGCTGGATACTAATAAATGTATAAAAAGGAGTACATTGGTGGCATTGTAAAAATATGTAAAAATAATGTAGAATAGTGGTCAGGGGCAACTCACGCCAGTAATTCTAACTACTCAGGAGTCTGAGATCTGAGGATTGTGGTTTAAAATCAGCCTGGGCAGGAAACTCTGTGAGACTCTTATCTCCAATAAACTACTTAAAAAAGCTGAAAGTGGCACTGTGGCTCCAGTGGTAGAGTGTACTCCTTGAGCAAAAGAAGCTCAGGAACAGCATCCAGGCCCAGAATACAAACCCCACGTCCAGCAAAACAAATAAATGAAAAGTAAATGCAAATGTGTCTATGTATATATATATATATATGTCAGTATGATATGTAAAATATACAATAGTAGTTTTGAGTCTAAGTTTACTGTATACTGTTGTCTATGAAAAATGTAGATAGAAATTGAAATACACCTAAGCATAATGGTAATTAGGATTATTGAAAACAGCAGACTTATATGCTATTTTATTTCCTTCTTCTGACAGATAAACTTGAGTTTTTCTATAGTATTAGTCTCATATTCTGTAGACATATAAAACAATAACAAAAAATTGATGATGTGGATAAGATTAGTAGATACAGCTCTCTTGGGAGAAAGAACTGGATCACCATTTAGTCTCCTGCATGGTGAGGGCATACAGGAAGTTTGTGACATTTGACCAAAGACAAATGTAGATGTTTATTATGTATTAATTTGTATTTCATTTTTTGTAATGGAGGGCTTCATAAGAATTTGCACAATCAACTAGATTTTTGCATATTTTTTATTATAAAAATACTGTACAGAGGGGGTCACAGTTACATGAGTAAGGTAATGAGTATATTTTCAATCGAGCATTGTGACCTCCTCCTTTGTTTTCCCCCTACCATCCCTTCTCTCCTTACCTCTCCAACTCCTCCCTCCTCCCACAAGTTGTAAAGTTCATTTGCAACATAGTATCTTGTATATATCATTGTTACAGGATGTAGGTCAACCTATATCCTGATTTCAGCATTTTGTTATTTCCCTTCCCCTCCCCAAATTAGAAAAATGTATATACTATTTTTTTGTTTTCCTTTTAGCTTCTTTCCTCATCTTGGTGATATGATCAAACACTTTATGTAGCTATTTGAAAAAGGGTATAGTATCATTGAATTCTGAAAACTTTGTTCCTCTGGGATCATAAAGTCAGCACATAGATATTACAAAATGAGGTAGATATTAGATTGAACATCTATTTTGCTAGTCAAAGCATACAAAGCATCTCTATTAAATTATATGCCTATCTAGCAGTACATCATAGTCTCAATATGTGATTGTGCTTGCTTAGGAAAACTTAGCAGGCATAGGGGTCATCATACCATAGATTGCACAGCTTTTTTTTTATTGTGAAAATACTGTACAGAGGGGTTACAATTACATGGGCAAGATAATGAGTACATTTCTTATCAAGCATACCCCCCTCTACCCCAGCCAAAGTTGTAAAGTTTATTTTTTGACATAACGACTTGTACATCTCATTGTTGCAATGGGTCCACCTGTATCTCTATTTGACCTAGCTGACTATACCTAATCAGAGACCAAACAGTTAATATGAAGGTAGGGAATTCTCTACACATTTCAAACTTCTGTGATAATATATATCCTTAAAAAAGGACTAGGATATATTACTCTCAACTGTTGACAAGGATGTAGCACAAGTTAACTGGATGATAAAACTTATCTGTTTGATTTGTACTTTTCCTCCCTTCACCTCCCCTCCATCTCTTATTCCATCCCTCCCTCCCTCCCTTCTTTCCTTCCTTCCTTCCTTCTTTTCTTTCTCTTTCTCTCTCTTTTCCTTTCTTTCTTTTGTTCTTTCTTTCTTTTTTCTTTCTTCCTTTCGTTCACATAATTTCTTAACCAGCTTGAACAATTGTCTAAAAAAATAAAACTAGTATTGTTTTGTTATTTCAAAAACTGACCAATGTCACAACTTTTAAAGAGATACAAACACAAAATGAATTTATAAAAATATTTTGCTTTCTAATTCCACTACAATGCCTGGGCCTAAAAATGTACTTTAAGGTCAATCCCACCATTCATTTAAAAACATTTTTTTAAATTATTCTTTTTGCTGGTTGTGGGGCTTGAACAGGCCTTGAGTGCTGTCTCTGAACCTCTTTGTGCTCAAGGGTAGCAGTCTACCAATTGAGCCACAGTGTCACTTCTGGTTTTTGAGTGGTTAATTGGAGATAAGAGTCCTATGGGGAGGGAACTTTTCTACCCAGTCCAGTTTGGAAGAGTGATCCTCAGAACTCAGCTTCCTGAGTAGCTAGGATTATGGTGGAGCCCAGCCAACCATTCATTATTAATTCAGAAAGATTTAAGGCTAATGGGTCACTCAAGCAGTAGAGGTTCTGAGATCAAGTCCCAGTCTTGCCATTAAAGCCAAGGCTCAGGGGTCATGCCTAGTAGTAGTAGTTACCCAAGCTATTCTGGAGGCTAAGATCTGAGAATCATGGTTCAAAACCATAGAGGGCTCAAGAGACTCTATCTCTAATTAATCAGCAAAGAAGCCAAACTGTAGGCATGACTCAAGTTGTCCTGTACTTGCTGAGAGCAAAATAGTTGATCATGACAAGAGAAAGCCTTGAGTTTAAGTCTTGGGGACTTAAAGGCAATAGTGGTTGTCTGGAGTGTGAAAAGACAGGCTCTGATATGTAGTGTTTGTCTATTTCTGAACCTATTACTTCTATAAATCATGCTTTGCCAACATTTTTGACTTTAGAGATCAAAATGTGTACATCACACTTGTGTCTTTCCACATCATGTGTTGTAAAGCTATTAAAGAAAAGGAAATGTCTTTTTCATTTGTTTCCTAAACACCTTACACAATAACAGGTACCTAGTAATGTTTATTGAAAAGTAAATCTGTTGGTCAATGTAACATTGGTGTTTGACAATATGGAAATTCTAGACTAAGGGGATTAATTACACTTGAAATATTTTTGTATGAAATTCTTTCTATTTAAGCCTCAACCTTATTTATAAAAATTTAATAGAGGGGAGAAAGATGGTAGGTGTGACATTAATCAAGATACATTGTATAATAACCTGACTTTTGGCATTGAAACCACTTTGTAAAACTACTAATAAAAGTAAATAAATATTGAAAGATACAGTAGATATCAGATTCCACACAATGAGCTAAAATATTAATATTACATAGTAGAATTTGTTGTAGAAACATAAGCAAATTTTGGATAAATACAAAAGGACAAGATTAGTAAAAGAGGAATATTTCTGTGGTAAAGCTAAGTGCTTGGGAAAAAAGCAATTTAGTTTCCCAATATTAATTATTGGGCCATATCCTGTTATTGATTTGTGCAAGCAAAAATCAATGCTAAGATAAGGACCTTCATAATTGACAGAAGCATATACTCATTGACATTCAAAGAGCCAGGAAATAATGAAGACAATATTGATAGGCAAACTTTGGTTTTATTTGAAGTTTTAGTATTTTTTTTTAAAAAAAATAAAGGAATCAAGAGAGGGAATCAAGAGAAAAACGTGTTATTTTATTTTGTATTCTTTTTAGGGTCATAAAAAATACTACATACTGGCAGCTAACAGTATTGCACATTCATAAAGACTTTTAATTTTGCAAAATCCCTTCTCATTTGTGGCAGGTGCTCATTGTATCTTGTGGGTAGAGGCCATACAGGTGTTTTTCTCCATTTTTTACAGATGCAGAATGTGACTATATCCCTGGACTCTGACTCCTACTTACTGCTGTCTACTTTTTTATTAGAATGTATTTTCTTTTTCATGAGTGTTTGTGAGTACTTTGGCTTTTTTTTTTTCTTGTAAAGATAAAGGTGTGAAAAACATTGTCAGGGAACCTTAATAAGCTTATATTTCCTGGTGAAGAAGATCCTGTTTAGTATCCTACGATATCCACTTATGACCTCTCCTTTGGTTCATGATGACTCTCTACCTGGTGATTTAACCAAACAGCATTGCCAATGAGAAAAGAAAGTCCATTGGTTTAGGGCTTTATTGTTGTCCACTTGGATTAGTTATCACTAGAGCTAGGTGCAGTGAACCCTACGACTTCGTTTTATGGCTCAGGCTTCATCTAACTTTATGCTATTCTCTAACAAACACTCAAAAACTATGCTGCTTTAAAAATACTTTAAAGAAGAAAGTATATAGATTTCTCTGCCTTAGGCTTTACTATTTCTGTGCATCTTTTGTGTTTGTGCCAGTACTGGGGCTTGAACTCAGGCCTAGGCATTCAATATCCCTTAGAGTTTTACATTTAAGGCTGGCATTCTACACTTGAACCATAGCTCCACTGCTGGCTTTCTTTTGTCTGGTTATTGTGAATAAGAATTTCATGGACTTTCCTTCCCTGGTTGGCTTTGAACCACAATCCTCAGATCTTAGCCTCTTTGAGTAGATAGAACTGTAGGTGTATGGTGCCCAGCTTTCTTTCTTTTTTTCTTTCTTTCTTTTTTTTGGATCCAGTCGTGGGGCCTGAACTCTGGGCCTGGGCGCTGTCCCTCAGCTCTTCAGCTCAAGGCTAGTGCTCTACCACTTGAGCCACAGTGCCACTTCCAACTTTTTTCTTTTTGCTTATGTGATGCTGGGGAATTGAACCCAGGGCCTCATGCATGCAAGGCAAATGCTCTACCACTGAGCCACCTTCCCAGCCCCCCAGCTTTGTATTTTAATTTTCTGCACTTTCATTTCCCTATTATACAAAGCAAATAACATGAAATAATCCTCCTTTAACTTTAAACACTAAATAAAAATTACCATTTGTTCAATCTGACATGCATCTATTTCCCTGCACAAAACTTTGAAAGGTATGTATAGAGCAACTGAGAGCAACCTAGAACCTAAGAGAGAATTGTATTTTGACAATAATCACAAGATCAAAGACAATGTCGCTATAAGAAACAGAAAGCCCACTAAACCTGGATTGAATAGAATTTATTAAAAAGCTTAATAGGCAATAATATGGCTAGTAAAGATCATGAAAACCATCCCTTCCAGATAGCTTGTAAAAAGACTGGAGTAGGTAAGATCTGTTTAACTAAAAGTAGATTCACATGGTCTGCCTATGTGCCTACTATCTGCCTGAACCTCTCTTATCTTCGGTTTAGCTGGATATACAAACTAACTCATATTCTATCTAGTCCTTTAATATCGTTCTGCACTTTACTTTGATTACTCAACTTAAGAGCTCATGGTCTTCCAAATGACTTATTTAAATTCTGACAAATAGAGACTCATTGCCTAGCAAAAGATGAATATTCATCTCTGGGATTACTATTTATGTAGTTGTAGATATTTACCATCAGTACTAGGATTTCAGGGTAAAGTAACTTCCCTAAGAAGTAGGTGTGGAAAAACAATTAGGTATTTTGAAATTTTAGTAAGCAAACATTGAATAGAAGAAAGTTCATCATATAGAAATGATAAATGCTAAGGAGATAGAAATGTCAATTATCCTGACTTAATCATTACATATTATATATATAAGTATTAAACTATCAGATTACATCCCAGAAGATGGCAATTTATTATTTGTCAGAAAAGAATTAAGGCCAATCTTAGAACTCTTTTGAGACTGTAAACCTTCTCCAATGGTTTTGACTAAAGATCATACAAGGGAAGTAAGGTCAGCCAAAGACTAAGGCACTTTGGAAATGTATTTTATTTTATATATAAGTAATGAGATTATGTTGATGAACTTCTGTTTTAGGGAACATTGTGTCTAGGAAATATCCAGAGAGTTTTATGGGATAAGTTATACTGAAGAGGTAGAGAGTTGGAATTTTAGAAAAGGAGGTTATTTCTCCCTCAAAGAACATTGCTAAAAATAATATATTTATTATCCTTTATAACTAATATAGCTAATGTTTAAAGTGTGACTTTGTCTTTTGATTTATTTGTTTTGGAAGTCATTGTTTTGTACTTTCCTTAAACTTGATATGATGGCACTTTATCAATTGAACCATGCATACCTCCAGCGCTGTTTTTTTGGCTGCTTTTTGTGATATAGGGTTAGTATTGAGAACTTTCCTGCCCAGAGTGGCCTCAAACGGTAATCCTCCCACTCCTTGCCTCCCAATTACAGAGGACCATAGTATGGATCATCAGTGCCTGGCTGATTTAGTCTTTTTTATGGTGTAACTTTTCAAAGGTTTCCTTTCATAGGTTTTCTCCAAATGGCAGAGGATAGCTTTCTTCTCCCTTGCTCTCTTTCTAATAGAGAGAAATCATATGGTACTCTAAAATGATTTTAAGTCATTTGCAAGAATAGCACCTGTCACACCAATTTCATCACGTTTACCTATATATTATCTAATAGCCTAATGCATTGCACATTTTTGAGGTTATTGCAATTAACCCACCTACTGCCTTTTCCATTCTCACATTTAATATGATTTCCGATGCATGTGTATTTTGATTTAAATAACAATTCTCTTTTATTTTCTGGAGTATTTTTCTTACCCTTATTGATGTTCAAACTGAATTAAAAAAGAATACCATGTTGTGATTATAGGACATTAAATTTTGGTAGAAATGAGAAGAAAACAAAAGACCAGTTATTTTTAAGGGTACTTTATAGAGGACCTAGAAGCATGATCACTGAACTTGTCACAGTGTGGTTCTTTTTTTTTTTTATTGTGAAAATACTGTACAGAGAGGTTACAATTACATGGGCAAGATAATGAGTACATTTCTTATCAAGCATTGTAGCCTCCTCCTTTGTTTACCCTTCCCATCCCTTCCCATCCTCCCTCCTCTCCCACCCAATCCCCCCCCTCCAAGTTGTAAAGTTCGTTTTTGACATGACAACTTGTACTTCTCATTGTTGCAACAGGTCTACCTATTTCCTTATTTAAACGACTTGTTTTTCCCCTTCCCCTCCACAAATTATACTGACATCAAATACAGTGAAAGCAGGGGTTATACTGTGGAGGAGGGACATACAAAGCAACAAAGAAATAATCTTATAAATGCATTAGAAACAAATGCATGAAAGAAAAAAAACATTTAAAATACATATCTTAGGGTTCATTTTCCTAACATCACCTTATCTGACCTTTTCTGCTTGACTCATACATATACTAGATATTGCAAATAAGGGAAATCATGGGACTTATGTTTTTTGGGCTTGGCCACAGTGTGGTTCTTTAAGCATCCTTGAAGACTGAATGAACTGGTGAAGAAAGGTGGGGAAGACATTATTCTGAACTGACTAGTAGAGACATATAAATCTTTGTAATTGTATACATTCAGTCCAGAGCTCTCATGGTGGAGAAACTGGCCATACTCTCTGTGCTTCCACACCTAAATAAATAAACAAATGCACAAAATTAAAACACAATTAACAGTTAAGAACATGTGGTCAAAGGTTTTCAATATGAAGTGAGAAAGAACATTCAATATGTTGAAGTACCCTGAACAAGACTGGTTTTCAAAGTAACTTCTGTTAACACAAAGTATTGAAACAGAGGTGAATTCTGAGAAAGATAACATAGAGGTTATTGTTCTTGGTGGAAAGCTATACTAAACTCCAAAGACTTTCCAAAATCTAATGTTTTATGGATTGCACTTGCTTCAAACCTAATCCACAAATATTTTTGGGTGAGGGGCAGAAAATATTCTGAGTAATTTCAATACTTATTTCTTCGATGTACTTTATGATTTTTCCCACAGAAGTTAGGAACAGGCATAAATATGACATTTTACATCATCTTGAGAGGAAAAAAATTTCTGAAAAAGGAAGAAATGACAGGCTTGTTAAGAGTAAGGAAGGCTCTCGAGAAGATTAGCAAGTATGAATCATGTGTCAAGATCAGAAGGGTCAGTTCAATAAGGCGAGCTTTAAAAAGGTCTGTTAGTCTGATCCCCAAGAGACAGATTATGAAATGACTGATGCCAATCAAATCTCAAGTTGAAGGCTCTGCGTGTGAGTGTGAGTGAGCATGCCTGCGTATTTCAACGGCTGAAATGTCAAATCAAAACCAACGTCAGTCATCGTGATGTCAGCATGGTGGAGATGGAGTTGACATGTAGCTGGAGACTGGAGACCTAAAAGGTCTCTTTAAATGTTGTGAATACATCTTATAGAGCACTGGCAAATAGGAGAGGATTTAAGGCACAGTGCATAATTCTAGTCACAATGGAAGCATAACCAACTACGCTTCTATTGAATACCTCCTCTCCCATAAGATTTAATTGGAGGCTTCTTAATTTTAACACATGTAAGCCTAGTATTGTCTCTTCCTCCTTACCCATGATTCTTTACTGTTGACTGTAGATACACATTTTTTTTTGTCCTCAAAGTTCCCCAAAGATATGATGATCACAAATGGTGTCTTCCAGTTTTGAAATGTTCTTATTCCTGCACAGTTAGTTCTTGCAGCTTTAGGGTGTTCTAAACCTGAAAATGCACTTTGTTTTTAAAGTTATGACATATCTCATCATAGCATGTCATTTAACATTAATTTCCTCTCTTAGCCGTGTTTCCATTTTTACTAGACTTATCTCACTTATTCTTGTCCACAACTCTCCCTTTCTCTTTGTTGACTTGCTACTGAAAAACAACTTCGTATTGTTAGGAGGAATTAAAACCAATCTAATAAGTAATCTTTTTTTTTCTTTGAACATGTGTCTTATGACTAATGCAAGCTTTTTTGGGGGGGTGTCCGTCATGGGGTTTGGACTCTGGGCCTGGGCACTGTCCTTGAGCTCTTCAACTCAGGGTAAACACTCTACCACTTGAGCCACAGCATCATTTCCAGTTTTCTGGTGGTTGTTTGGAGATAAGAGTCACACAGATTTTCCTGCCTGGGCTGGCTTTGAACCTCAAACCTCAGATCGCAGCCTCCTGAGTAGTTAGGATTATAGGTGTGAGCCACAGGTGCTCAGCAAGACTTTTTGATATGGAAATTCTCTTATGATTCTCCTATATTTCACTTGAATGCAGTACTTTTGCGACCTAGCACACAATATTTAAACTCAATCATTCTAGCTTTTATTTTAAAGATACAAGCTTAAAAAGTTGTTTTCAAAGCATATGGTATAAGGTAACTTAAAATATCACTAAAACCTTCATTGTATTTAAAATTTTTTATTGTAACAATACTGTGCAGAAGGGTTACAGTTACATGAGTAAGGAAATGAGTACATTTCCAGTCAAGCATTGTTACCTCCTACTTTGTTTTCCCCCTACCATCTCATCCCTTCCCACCTCCCCAACTCCTCCCTCCCCCCACACCAAGTTGTAAAGTTCTTTTTCAACATAGTGCCTTGTTCATCTCATTGTTACAATGGGTCAGTGCCCTGCATTTTGTATATACATTTTTCTAATTTGGGGAGGGGAAGGGAAAAATAAAATGCCTTCATTGTATTGACTATATTTGACTATTTCATTAGAAGTTGAAGTGTGACTTCGTATAAGTCAGGAGCTGTAACATATTCTTCACTTAGACAACAGGACCTTCTTTAATGATTAATGCATGAAGATCTAATGTATTCAACTCTGTGTGCATGCATGCGTGCGTGTGTGTGTGTGTGTGTGTGTGTGTGTGTGTGCATGTGTATGCATGTGTGAGTGTGCTTGCAGTAGAATCTGAAATTCTGGTTGTTCGGCTTTTTTATTGATGGCTGGTGCTCTACCATGTGAGCCACCCCCCCAGGTATGTCTTTTGGCTAACCAATTGGAGAAAAGTGTCTCTCAATATTGTCTTTCCTAGTCTGGCTTTGAACCAAGATTCATTCTCAGACCTCAGCCTCATGAATAGCTAGGATTACAAGTGTGAGCCACCCACCTGGCTAATTCATCTATTTTATAATTATTTTTAGGCCCTAATTGTGGTGGTACCACTGTGCTAGGCTCTGGAAGAACAATGGTAAAGAATAAGACATCTTGATAGCCTGATTATTCCTATCCAAGGTATATTCAAAGCAAAGTGAATATTATTTATGCCTCTGAATATATGTAACATTGAGAAACCTGCTTAAGTTTCTTTTTATTTTTTATTTTCAATCAGGAGACAGAGGAATCTCATTGTTGGAAAGACCTTGAGGATTCACTGAATTAATACAAAGTGCTTTGGCCATTGTCTGACTTAATTCATTTTAATTAACTTTATGATCATAGGATTTATTTTCCAACTTAACAAAAACTGCATGCAAGTGTGGCAAAGGTTATGAGAAAGAAAGTATGGACCATTGTGAAAGAACCCCATACAGGTGTTCTTTACACCCTGGGAAAGTAGGTAGATGCTGGCTCTCAGATCTGCTCATTAATGCCACTGGACTCCTTATGGGAAAATTATCTAGCCTGCATTAAACAAGTTTCCTCTAACCCACTCTTCTAAGTTCCTGCTGCCAGAAATGGTGGCATTTGGGCCTTTTATGTCCTTCAGAAATTTCCACCTATCAGATAATGGGCACAGTCTTCTGAAGAGTGTGGTGCTCAATTGTATGCCTGTGTGGTAGATTTTAATTTCACTTGACTGTTATGGTGGTTGAACCAAGTGGAAAAGTGATACATTGCACCCGTGATGAGTGAAGGACAAAAGGCTAGGTACAGATGGAATAATTGTTCCAGGTCAGATCAGAGCAGAGACAGAAATGTGAACTAGGAGACATTTATCTTCATTGCTCTTCCCTCTCTCTTCTCTTTTCAAGAGCTTCAAGGTAGCAAAAACAAAAACAAAACAAAACAATAACACTCCATTACCTTAGTATTCTCTAGGTTATTTTCTATTCCTGGAGACAGTAAGTCAATAGAAGGCCTGAAAATATGTTTTTATAGAGTAAGGATATAAATTGTTATGCAATAAGACTTTAAAGAATGAACAATGTTATTATTTCAGATATAACCTGAGAATTTCTTAGCCAAACCAGGGTGTATGGTTATCAAAATATTAAAAATCTACAATATTTTGACCACATTTTAGCCTGTATTTAATAAATATTGCCTCTGTCTATGAATACTATTTGAGTTATAAAGACTATGAGAAAAGACAATGATACAATTTTAGTCACATTAAGGATAAACAATACATTTAGTAATAGATCATATTCCTGAAACCTGTTGAATTATATATTTTATATGTAAAACTGAACATTGTTTGTCTATATATAGTTCCACCCATTTTTGTGCCAGTCCTGGAACTTGAACTCAGAACCTGGGCTCTGTCCCTGAGCTTTTGTGCTCAAGGCTAGCACTCTACCACTTGAGCCACAGCTCTACCTCAACTTTTTGGTGGTTAATTGGAGACAGGAATCACATGGACTTACTTGCCTGGGATGGTTTTGAACCATGATCCTCAAATATCAGCCTTTTGAGTAGCCAGGTTTACAGGCATGAAGCATCAGTTCAGGGCTTATGTATAACCATTATGGAATGCTGTAGTATGTGTTTGTCCATGTTATTACATAGAAAAGTTGGCAACTGCTTTATTTAATTTCAGACACACCAAGATAACTTCACAATTAGAATTGAATCAAAGCTAAACTATATCTAGTGGTGAATAATTCATAATACACTTCCTTTCCTCATCTCTCTTGCTTAACCCACACTGAGACCCATTCTGTGTTCCATTGCTCCTTTGAGAAATAATCACTCACCACCTTAGCCCTTTTCTCAATTTCTGTCTTTCTGACAATGTCGGTGGTTTCAAAATACCTCATTATCTCCACTCTCCCACTGAGCCCACAATGTGATGGCATTTGCCTTGCCTGAGGAGCGAAGAGACAGTTTTTCCTCTCTCAATCGTCCTGCACATTGAGATCTGACCAGAGCATTCTCAAGCTGATTCCGAATGTATTCCCTGGATAGGGGATAGCAGACTTTCTCATCTCCATTGTCAACGACTGGGAGCATGGTCTGCCAGGTCCCTGCACACATTTCCTACTGAAAGAGAAAAGCATGGTAGTGTTTAAAAGACAATGCAATTTCAGGTTGTTTGGCTGTGAGCTCATAAACAAAGCCTGGGGGGGGGTGAAAGATGCAAGACACACACACACACAGACACACACACACATGCATGCATGTGTATGCTCACACACAGACGTAGACACAGACACAGACACACATGCATGCATGTGCATGCTCACACACAGACACAGACGCACAGACACACAGACGCACACACACACACACCCCTCACTCACTGGTCAGTTGAAGACAGACCTGAGAGACTTAGCAGTCAAGCCACATTGCTTTTTCTGACCTGTTGGCTATATATTCAGTTGATAGCTTCCTGCTACCTATCACAAAACAATAAAAATCTTTTAAGAAGACAGCCCAAATTGCTCTAATACCTTCTTTAAAGAGAACAAAAATGCAGAAAGTTTGCCTGTAGGGACTTCATTTTTCATAGATATGCAATTTATGCTGTTTAAATATCAGCTTTTGATTCTAGGTTGAAGCAATCTTGTCAAAAAGGCACATGAAAGACATTTACAGTGGGCTCTTTTCTGCGTAGGGTTACAGCCGTGCCTTCTCCTGCCTTTTATCCGCAGAACACTTGACTGGCACCTGACTTCACTTCGCTTCAGTAGCTGGCTCAGGGAAGGCTATTTTCTTTATTGTCCTTTTTCTTTTTTGGTCTTGGCTTTTAAAGGCTGGAGCTTGGATGACGTGAGCCAGAGCTACTTATCTCAAATGCATTTAAGGGAGCTTGCTCGAAGTATGTTAATCATCGAAACAATAACAATTCTCCCTAATAAACAAAATAAATGATATTTTGATGCAATGTTTTAAAAAGTTACAATTAATGCAAAAATTCATGATGAATAATAGATACAAATGTTAAGAAGCGTTGGTATTTCTGTGTTTTCTTTTCTTTTTTTTACCTTATCCCTGACTGTTCATGGTATTGAACAGGCTGCTATGAGTACCTGTTGGAGATCAGAGTGGGAGTTCCATGTGCACATCTATTTCTCCAGCCTTCCTAGATAGGGATTGGCTAAGGGCATCAGGAATCAAAATCAACTGAGTCATGAAAATTCATTGAGCAACAATACTTCTTTGTTCATAACATGAAATGAAAAGCACAATTTTGAATTAGGTTTAAAGGGAGACATAGGGCAAAGGCAACCCAATTAGAGTACTGCATATCTCAGTGCATCAGTTCACGGGAAAAAGAATAAAGGGAGGAAGGTATGGGGATTTGGACTAGAGATTGAGTCAGGCTCTGTGGAAAGTGTCAGGGGAAGTTGCAGAAAATTGACCGATGTTTGTGTACACTGTGTTTGGTAATGGTTCCATTGATCTTGAGGGAAGGGTACTGAGCTAGGGGCCACAGATGGCAAATTGGGCGTGGTAGCCTTTCTCTAATTCAGTATTTTCATCTGAATAATGGGATTGATAGTGTGCTGATTATAAGGAAGTGATATAATGGTCCTATGATAAATGAAGTTTTTAATCATCCATATTTTTCCTTTTAAAATATAAGAATTGGCTCATAGCTGAGTTCTTTTGATATTTTCCTTGATAGTCTAGTTCATTAAAAACATGGTAGAATAGAACTATCATAAAACTTACCATTTAACTAGTTTTTAATGCACAATTCTGTGGCATTAAGTATATTCACATTGTTGTACAATATATCATCGTCCATCATCAGAAATTTTTCATACCCTCAAATTGAAGTTCATTACTCAGGAACTCATTGTTTCCCATTTTCCTTTCTTCATGGCCCCTGGGAAGCAACGTTATCTTCTGTCTCTAAGAATTTTATGACTCTCGTATCTCATGGAAGTGGGGTCACACAGTATTTGTCCTTTTAGGTCTGGCTGACTTCAGCTGACAAAATGTTTATGTGGTTCATTCATGTCTGGCTTTTGTCAGAATAGCCCTCCTTGTTGAATATAATTCATATAGTCAATTATATATATATATACTCAGCAACATATTAAATAATAAGAAAATATATATGCTTTTTTCATTTTTGGATTTGGTTTGATTCCATCTTTTGGCTACTTTGAATAATATACACCCAGAATTGACTTTTGGTGAGGTATTATGTAATAATCTTATGAGAAGGAAGGTTCTATCTCATTTATTACCACTGTTAAGGAAGGAACTATCTCATTGATTACTACACTGTCCCTACTATTTTACTTTCCCGTTAGTAGTGCATAAAAGTTGCAGTTTTTCCATATCTTTGACCCAATTTCTTCTTCTTTTTTTTAAATTTAATTTTATTTTATTTGTGAACATACTGTACAGAAGGGTTACAATTACATGGGCAGGATAATGCATACATTTCTTACCAAGCATTGCAGCCTCCTCCTTTGTTTACCCTTCACATCCCTTCCCAGCC
>NW_012267241.1:4094417-4141476 GCF_000151885.1 Dipodomys ordii
CTCTGCAATTTCATGCAATCCCATTTGTCCAACCTTTCTTTGATTTGTTGTGTTTCCGGGTCTCTATTAAGAAAATTTTGGCCTGTGCCAAGGAGACCTAGGGTTTCTCCTATTCCATCCTGTAATGTTTTCAGAGTGTCTGCTTTGATCCATTTGGGGTTGATTCTGGTGCAAGGTGATATATATAAGGATCTAGCTTTCATTTTCTACAAGTAGTTAACCAATTTTTCCAGCACCATTTACTGAAGAGGCTCTCTTTCTTCCATCGTGTGTTCTTTGATTCACAAAAGTTTTCAATTTTAATGGAACCTGACTAATTTTCTTTCTTTTTCTTGACTAGATGTTTGCCATCATACTTAAGAAATCATTGTTAAATCTGAAATCATAGAAAATCTTCATGTATATATATATATATATATATATATATATATATATATATATATATGTTATGTGCCTCACTCACCATTTGGGTCCATAGGCTGGCTTTGTTTAAACTATTTCCACATCTGCTACATTTTACTTGAACTTGGCTTCCTTTATTTATTTATTTTTTTCCTTCTGGGATCAAAACTATCCTTGTCCTTTGTTCTGTTGGGCAACACAGCTCTTCTGAAATTGTATGCTGAGCCAAGAAATTCAAGGGATAATACTTAATACATTATTATACCCATAGAAATTATTTGTCTTTGATCAGAGCCATTTAAAATCTTGTCCTCCAGCAGCTAATTTTATGATGAAAATGTTAATGTTTGTGCTACGTGGGCTTGTTTGGGGATAGCTTCTGGAGTGGATGATGAAATGGGCTTCATCTCTGTTTTAGAGTGGGTATTCATAGCAAGGAGGGTGGTTACAGTAATCAGTTGGCCAAAGGTTCTGCGAGACTGGAATTTGTTTTCTTTCCTGGGGGATAAGGTTAAGGGGGTTTGTACAGAGGAGGTTTGGGATTGCTTTGGATGTTTAAACTGATTCCCTTTTGCTGGTTAAGAAATCACTGTGGCATAGCTGTTTGGCGTGGTATTTTTCACACTTTATCTAGCATCCTGCGTCTCTCTTGCCTGAGAACTGTATTTATATTTACACTGCGAAGCGTGAATATGCTGCTATCCTTTGGGGAAAGGGATTCATCAAATAATCCTTTTGCTTGAGTATTATTAAGTAGACCATGACACTTCCTCTGCTTGTTTTTGCTTGGAGCTTTTGGGACAAGTGAGGTGGCCTTGTCCACTTCAGTGGGTTTCAGCAGAGTGAGCCAGATCTAAAGAAACATAAATTCAGTTGAAAGAGAAGGTAACATGGCATAGCTGAATAATAGCCTTTAATAGGCAAACCAAATAGTTAAATGCAAGATGCTCTCTGCATGCTAAAACTTAAGGAATGCATATTTAATGCAATGCATTATTAAATACAGCATTGAGCATATGGGTACCCACAATTAATGTATATAAATAGCTGATAAAATTGCTCAGTATTAGAAAGCTAGCGGCAAAAATGACCTCATATGTCAAGCAGACAAGTAGGCAGCTACCATTTTCTTTGTACACCTTACAGATGATAAATTAGTTTTATGGTCTGCATGGGGCTCTTATCACACTACAGCACCAAGTGCATGATAAAGGAAAAAAATGCCTCAGCTCAAAAATCGAACTGGAATTTGGAGTCCCAGCGGAGCTCATTTTTTAAATGTAAAGAATTTTAGTTCGCTTCCTTTGGGGAAGATTTATTGAGACCAAGAGAAATGTAGATCTTGGTTATGTGTTTTGATTAAAACTTGATTTTTGTTTTTATTGACACTCGGTAGAATGTGAATCCGTCATAACTGGCTGCCTATTGATTGAGAGTAGTTTGGTCCAATGGGCACAGGACAGGAAGAAGAAAGGGAGTCCTGGCTTTTATTTTCAGTTCTACTACTAACAGGCAAAGCTGACCTTGGATACAACTTTGTAACTCTTTGCTAGCTCTGCTTGCTCTATTTAATTCCTCTCAAGGGTGGCGGAAAAGTGTTCTCTTTCTGGTGGTTGATAGCATACAGGAAAATCAGCTACCTCATTTAGAATGAAAGGAAATGAACTAATTTATCATAATATATAAGGGGCAGGCATTAGCTTAATAAGTAGTATTACAGTACAATATCTACGTGGGGGAGGGAGGCAGGAGGTCTTTGATGTCTATTAAAAAAAAAACAACAACCCAGAAACATACCTTGTTCTGACTCATAGTTTATGTGTGGTTTCTTGGCTGTGTAAAATTGTGTTTGATTCTCTTTGATAAACATGACAATCTCATGTACTCCTTTCCCACAATTTGAAATTAAAGATAAGTTAAATATTGTGACAATACCCAATTATTGTGATAGCACAGAGGCCAGCTTTGTTTCCAATGATCTGAGACTCTATCCCCCAAACCCTACTCCCCCAGAGCCAATGTTTTGCCAGCTGAGTCTCCTTAGCATTATTTTCATATCAGGCATCATCAATGATTTATTACTTTATACCTAAGTCAAGAAGTAGTGCTTTTCTGCACACAGGATGCCTTTCTGTGCCTTGGGGCATGCCGGGAACTTCAGAGGTGATTATATCCTTTGTTTTAGTAGCAGTATGAATCAGAGAGCTGTGGGGTGAGAGAGGGTTGGTTAAGAGGTGCAAAGAGAGTAGCCTGAAAAAGTGAGTAAATATCATTATATTCTCTCTCCCTCTCTCTCTTCTCCCTTTGTATCCCTATCCCTTTGCCTCAAATCTCCTGGAAAATTGTATTTTCTTTTTAAAACCACGTTTGAAATTCACTCAGTTTCTACCAATAAATATCTCTTTTCCCTTCCTACATGGTAACCTGAAACATGTTTGTTCATCCCTGATCAAGTAGCCTGTTCTTTTTTGGAAGGACCTGCACCCTGGGAGGAGGAAGGCAAGTCCAAACCAAGCCTGTGGTCTCTGTTCACTATGGAACTGTCTCTGTGGTTTTGGCAAAACTGCATTGTCTAGTTGGATGTCTGATTTCCACTGAGCTCTAGGAAGTAAATAGATGTTTTGTTTTCATGATTTTTTTGCTGTATTTCTTTTCTAAGGTTATGGGAATGGTGTGTAGGAGTGCTGCTATCTTCCTACACGCTAAGCAACGTGAACAGTCCTTCCTGGTTCCCATAATATTTCCTCAGTTTTGTAGACAGTAGAACCTTGTATCTGTAGATAAATTGTTCCAGGGAGCATGCAGTAGTGGAAAACACACAAATCTTTAGATATACTCTTTAAATATAACTGATAATGATATGGAACTGAGAACTATTCTGTGTCGATTGAACTGTGTAATGTGTATGATTTTTTAAGCCATTCTTAGTCAAAACTACATTTGATAAATCCACAAATTAGGCAGCTTACTGTATGTGCTTGTCATTTCATTAATCTACACAATAAGCATTAGTTTAGTATATATTTATTGAACAATCACTCTATGTGACGCCCTTTGTAAAGCAGTCGATCACTTTCCCCAACCCAGCTTTACCTCTCCTCCAGGGACCTCCATTTTTCCAAGTCCATGTCTCACTGCTGCCTTGAATAAATGTCACATGGAACTGACTGGATTATCAGTTTTCTTGCAATGAGCCTTTGCACATGTTTTCTTCTATGAACATCATCGCTCCCTCTTCTCTTCTCAACTCTTACCTGGTTATTTTTTATGTGCCCAATTAATGGACATGTTCTTCAGGAAGTTTTGCCTAAACCCATTTCACTTGGTTGCATGCTCTTGTTAAGGTTTCTTTCTGTAGTTGCTCAGATGCAATCCACCTCTGCCAGGTCTATGAAAGCAGAGGCCTTTCTCCCCATTATATTCCCACAAAGGCCTTGGCACATAGGATAGATTTAACAATATTTTTATTTTCTTATTTTTATTTTTTTTGGGTCCGGTTGTAGGGCCTGAACTCTGGGCCTGGGTGCTGTCCCTTAGCTCTTCAGCTCAAGGCTAGCACTCTACCACTTGAGCCACAGCACCACTTCTGGCTTTTTTCTTTTTGCTTATGTGGTGCTGAGGAATCGAACCCAGGGCCTCGGGATGTAAAGCAAGCGCTCTACCACTGAGCCACCTTCCCAGCCCCACTAACAATATTTTTAAATAGGCCTGAAGCTCAAGTCTGAAAATCTTAGAAGGGTAGGTGTTACCTCCTCTTGACTGTGTGTGCTTGAGAGTGACTGGATATATTCTTTTGAGGTGACAGAGACTCACATGAGATAGGAGATGCTTTTAATTTACTAAGTTTCAGGACCAAGCTCTAAGGCTCTAAGGCTGTGTCTAGAATTGATCTTAATATGTATTTATGCTATACATAGTTTCATGCCCAAATTAGATGCTACCTAAATCATGTTCAACAGGGTTTACTAGTTGATGTACATGGTATAAAACCATTAGGAAAGATGGAGAAGAAAGGATATTGACATTCTTCTTGAGCTCTTACATCTGGAAGATGCTACATGACACATGAGAATCTACAGGAGCTCTCCTCTCACCACAACAGATTGTATACCTCTACATGGTAGTTGTCACTTCCCATGGCTGACAATAAACTTGGTATACCCTAGCAGACGGATAGGTAATGACAGGGATGAAAAAAAATCCTTTTTAAATTTGCAAATGTGGTCATTAAAAATAAAATAAGATCCTTCTCATGAGGCCGCCAACCTTGCCAGCTACTTGGCATTGTTTAGATCAGAAGACAGTCAGTCCTGTTTGAGCAGAGAAGAAAACAGTAGGATTTCCAATGAATGCTCTATTTGTGGTTGTTCTGTTTTTATTTTAAGTTTTATTTGAGTTTCTTAGCAGCAGTGAAGCCGATTTAGAGTAGAATTCCAGGAGTGCTCACAAATGAGGTTCAAAGCAGTCCTAAGCCATATGGTTTGGGACAATCGTCAGATACATGCAATGAGTTGATCTTTCTTTCAGATTAGTTCATGACTGTCCCATCCACTCCTGACAAATATTTGGACCCTAGGGACTGTTACAAAGAAACAAAATGCTTTGTTCATGTTCTCTTTGTTTATTTGTTTTGTTTTGTGGTGTTTTGTTTTTTGGTGAAGTGACTTCAGAAAATGTCACTGACAAAAGCATTAGGGATTGGTTTCCCTGCACAGAGATTTTAAATGAGTACATAGTCACACAGGCACAAAGTAGGATTTATGCCTCTGAATATGGCTTGTAAAGAGGGAGTAAACCTCCTGAATTTAGCAATCAAATTTGTTAAGGCTTCTCTAAAGCCTAAACTTCCAATTAACAAGCAAATCATCATCAGACAGCCAGTGAATGGCAAATTCATTCCATTCAACATCTTTTCAAAAGTGGATTTTGTGCACTTATCTCCATGAAAACCCAGCAGGAAGATTTTCCCTGGGAGTGCTCCTACATCTGCCTGTTTTTAATGACGGTAATGGCAAGCAATATTCTACAATTACTTTGGCGATCTCATTTCAAGCATGCAAATCATATTATTGAAGAGCCCAGCAAAAGCCATTTGTTCCTTGGAACCACCAGATAAGTTTAGTGGGCTGAGCAAATGCTGCTTGGAGAGGTCCAGGTCTTCTGTCTCATAAACTGGACTGTACACTTGCACAATTTACCTAACAAGGTCAGAAAAAGACAATTGGAATCTAGACATCAAAGGAGAAGTGAAACTAAATTCTATTCCAGAATTGATGGGTCCTTTTGGTTTCATTCACGAATGGTTAGTTTTTGTAACACACTTACCAGTTACAAATAACCTGATTTAAAGAAAGAACACACACACACACACACACACACACACACAAACATACATACATGCTGATGCACACACATACACAGCTGATAACTTAATGGGTGATATTGATCAGGATGCACTATACACATGAAAAAATGACATGTTGAATTGTAACTCATTTGTACAATTGCTCAAAGATAATAAAATATAATTTAAAAATTAAGGTCATGAAGTCAAAGCCAAGATCCTATTCAAGAGGGAAAACTTCTGGGAGTATACTAAGAGTCCTAATGCCTTTTCTATTTTCTCTATTTATAACTTACACACTTGCAATGTAGTTTAGCAGGAAGCTCAGACTCGCCATCTTTGTATTTAGAGGCAGCGCAAATCAGATAACTGATAGTTCTTTCTCATATAAACCTTTCTGTCTGCCTTAAGATACCCCTTCATCATCACTTCTTGAGAGTTATGCATATTGGCAAGCAAGAGCCCCTGTCTAGCCAGGGCGATGCTGAAGGACAGTACTCCTTCGTTTGTATCTTTGAGACTCCCTGTCCTCAGGTCTTGTATCAATGACTGATCAAGGAAGAATAGAATGGCTAACTTAACCAATTCACAGCTACCTCTGAAACCATCTCCAGACCTCATAGAATGGGGGGTGAGGCTTATGTAGAGATTTCATCAAGGTCCAGCTGCTTTCTCTGCCCAAACCTACTTCCTTCTCATCTCCATTAGAGTAGCTGCTATCTATCCAAAACACTCCATTGTAAACCTCACACCAGTGTTTAACTGAGTTAACCTAGAATGCAACCTTAGTTGAATTTGCCTCTCCAAAACAAGTCCTTTAGTATTTTAGTACAAGATCTTTGCCCTTTTAAAAGGTCAATATTTGGTGCTGTTTTTAAAGTCAGCTGTACCTTATCATTTTGCCCTTAACATGAGGTAGGTCCTTTCTGCATGATAGTTCTCTTTCCCTGTTACTACCAGCTAATTTATTCTATATAACATCTTTTCATCAAGTTTTGTTTCTTTATAGGTCTAGCTTGTTTATAATTTTGCATGGTCCCTATCTTACTGTATAGATTGTATCTAGAAGTAATTTTAGTTTTCATACCTGATAACTTGCTGAATTCTCTTTCCATCAACTTCTGAGACAGATACTCTCAACACCAACTCAGATATTCTTCCATTGGCTGCTAATAAGCTAGCTCTACAACCAGTGGGTTATGGAGCTTTTGCTTTTAGGAGATAGACGCTTTTGGTATTACACTAAGATGCTGGGTCAGTATATCAACTTTGCTAATAACCCATCCACTACAGTAATCTAGGCATATATTAGAATAGCTTCCAGCATCTGTCTACTTATTCTTCGGGGACTTGAATTACATAAAGCAGTCATAACAATTCCGTCAGTCATCACCCAAACCTGGGTAGCCCTTATTTGTTAAGATGGAGAGAGTCAGGGAGATAGTTGATTCCACTCTCCTGAAAACAAAACCCAGTGATTTATTGTCTTTTCCTACTCTGTCCTCTATTTCTTTTTTTTTTCAGTCATATGTACAATTCGCTAAAGTTCTGGATGATTAAGAAGAATTTAGTTCTGGAAGGAAGGTGTGTGGGAATGAGTAAATAATCTTGGTTCATGCTACCTTCTTAGAACCAAAGACAGAAATCTGTTCATTAGAAGCTATTACCTACTTGAGAAGACAAGAGTATATATAAGGCCTATAATTGCTTTGCATTAAGACCCTCTTCATTCTGTCTTTAATGAAAAGTGATAAATCTTCTGAGTCAAAGCCACATGGGAAGAAGATTCAGCAGTTTGATGATTATAGCCATCTTTCCCTTAATACAGGCATGGGTTACTTAGGTCAATATCAAGTGAAGCACAAGTGGGTGGATAAGTGACCAATCCTAGGCACTATTATTATTATTATTATCATTCATTGACTAGCTTTTATATCTGCATGTGTGTGTGTGTGTGTGTGTGTGTGTGTGTGTGTGTGTGTGTGTGTGCATGCATGCCTGTTCTAGGGCTTGGACTTAGGGCCTAGGTACCATTTCTGAGCTTTATTGCTCAAGGCTAGTGTTCTACCATTTGAGCCATAGCTTCACTTCTAGCTTTCTGCTGATTAATTGGAGACACAAGTCTCACAGACTTTCCCAGGTTGGCTTCATTCGAATGATGATACTCAGATCTCAGCCTCAAGAGAAGCGAGGGTTACAAATGTGAGCCATCAGTACTCAGCTGAAAACAGTATTTTCTTATACTGATAGCTTCTTACTGGCTGATAATTGGAAATCATCATCTTGGATGAACATCATTTTGTACAACATCTCTACCTCTGAGCTTTTGACTGCTGGGCGTTGATTTTTGGTCATTCTGTGCCTTGACACATTATGCACATATTAATTATCATTGCCCTTTATTATGCCATTCCTTTTGTTTGTCAGAAGTAGTTAGGAGCTGGCCTGGCTTTGATAGTCCATTAAGCTGAGAAATGATAGTTTCTCATCTGTAGCCATAAAATATATCAGACTCAGGTTGGGAGAAGTGAGAGTGGAAAGTCAAGAAGGGAACAATTTCACTAAACCAGAAAGAATTTGAAGAATTTGCCAAACCAAGGAGGAAAAAAAATATACATTGATAGTGAGCTTATATATAGGGCAGAGAAGGCAGGCAATCTGAGAGTAAGCTTGGACAATAACCAGCAAATGGGTTTCTGCTGAAAGCAGGGTGTAGTCTGCCTACTGTGCTGGGAAGGAACTGAGATATGCTGGCAATTTTACATGACTAGAGAAAGGAGAAATATTGGTTCTAAGCAGGTCACTTTTCTTCAATTTATGAAGTTGTATATATTCATTTGACTTTTTAAAATGTTTTATTGTCAAGGCAATGTATAGAGGAGTTACAGTTACATAATCATTTGACTTTTTAAATGTATTGTTTTGTTTATAATTAATTCTCTTTCATATGTCTTCTGTATTGAAAGCTCCTGGAGGATAGGTAAAATCTAAATTTTTGTATTCTAGGAAACTCAGGGCGATTGTCTTAAACATCGCAAGAGAAGTATTTATGATGGCTGATTAAGACAGCTTACAAGTACTCACTGCTAGGTGCTACTTTGAACAGATGGTAGTGATTTTACTGACTTCATGTGGACATAGTGTAAGCTTCCATTTTAAGGATTACAGTTCAAAGCCAGCCTGGGAAGAGAAGTTAGTGAGACTCTTAGTCCAATAAACTACTCAGAAAAAGGTGGAAGTGGTGCCATGGCTCAAGTGGTAGAGCATTAGCTGTGAAAACAGAGAGGCTCAGGAACAGCACCCAGGTCCCGAGTTCAAGCTCCAGGATTGGCCAAAAAAAAAAAGAAAGAAAGAAAACTCAGGGACAGTTAGGAAACAAACCAGCGGCATATTATTATGTTCACCTCAGATACTGTGGTACATTTACAGAACAGAAGTACATCTGGTACATAGTTAGTAATGAGAAGCTACACAGGTAACTGCGAGAGGCTTCTATATGGGTATACTCATCTTCTTCCAACCATTTTATTGTAAGCTCCTCCAGGTCTCTCAGTCAGAATATAATTTTCCTTATTTCCAAAGCAATATCATCTCAACATTGTTCCTTTACTAAGTATTCTTGATCCATGACATCATGGTTTCTAGGGTTTTTTTTTCCTTTAGGTTTTTAGGTACAGAGATAGAACACTCAATATGGTGAACAAACAAATGAATGAATAATTAAGCAGCCTCCTCCATGTAGGGTTCCTTCTAGCTCATTGCACATTTACATTAAGCTAAGAAAACTCAGTGTGTAGAGCTTAGGAAATGGCACTGGGTTAAGGAGACCTCTTACCAGTGAGTTGGCAATTCTCAAGTCTCTAGTCTTTATCTTCTGGCGAACAGCACTTTATTCTCAGTGAGTTAGACTTCACAGGAAGCGGAGAAAGTAAAGAGATGTGAAGGGGTAAAAAGTTTTGGTGATAAAATAAAGCAGTTCTGGGGTCTAATTTACAGCATGGCTAGCGAAAGACATGTTAGGGAACTTGACTGTGACAATTATTTCAGAAGCATGTCACACATCACATTATATACTTTGCAAATATTCAATATGGCTCTATCAATCCCTTTTTAAAGCTAAATATATGTCACTTAAATGCCTTGAGGGAGATTTCTTTTAGTGGCATTAGGGTTTTAATTTAGAGAATTTCATATACAGGAACTCTATCACTTGAACACAACACAGTCTTTCTTGTTTTAGTTATTTTGGGGATAGGAAATACACTTTTGCCTGGAGATGACCTGAGGGGCGTTCCTACACTTTGTTTCCTGTGTAGACGGGGTGACAGTTATTCACCATCATAAACTGGTTGAGATGGGCGGGATGGGGTCTCATAAACATTTTGCCCTGTCGGGCCTTGAACTATAATCCTCCTGATCTCCACTTCCAGAGTAGGTGATTATGGATGTAAGCCATTCTGCCCAACCTGAAAGCAATTTTATAAAAGATCATTTCCATATATTTAAATCCTACTTGTCCTATATCAAATATGTATTCTATTTTTAAATAATAAAATTAAATCATCTATCTAGTCCCTTAATACATTCTTGGGTATATAATGGAAAATCATTGACAAAAACAATAATAAAACATATTTACCTTCTGACTAAATAAAAGGTTTTCCTCTTACTAGGACCCATGTATACAGTGTAGAGCCATGCTATGGCCATCTTTTATTCTATGCTATTCTATTTAATTAATTAATTTTTGTTGGTCGTAGGGGCTGAACTCTGGGCCTGGGCACTGTCCCTCAGCTCTTCAGCTCAAGGTTAGTACCCTACCACTTGAGCCACAGAGCCACTTCCAGCTTTTTCTACTCATGTGGTGCTGAGGAATGGAACCCAGGGCCTCATGCATGCGAGGCAAGCACTCTACCACTGAGCCAACTTCCCAGCCCACTATGGGCATCTTTAAAAAGACAGCTTAAAAACTCTCACCATGGTATTGGTTGTGATTTCTCTGATGTCAGCATTTCTGTGAAACTTTAAAATATAACACAAGAATGCATGCTATGCAATTCCTCTTGCTGACAATCTGTCCTTAATTCATTTGTTTGAGAGCCTTAAGGACAGAGTTCCTGTGTTTTCTTCTTCCTTACCTAGAATTAAGTTAATTCTTTACAACTGATTGCCTCGACTTCTAACTAGATATCTCATCTCTTAAAAAGTTCATACAGACATGAAAATTTTACTAAAATTGGGACTCTTCTGTCTTTTACCTGGTACTTGGTTCTCTCATGTAATTGTAGGTCCTTTGACTGGTCTTTTGTCCTTCAAATATTTTGAAGTAAACTGCACAAACTGATTATTCTTGAAATCCAAACTTTCTGCATCTCCCAGAAGTAGCCCAGTGAGGTCAGTGCTGTGATATCAGAACCCAGCTCTCCGCATATCACCATTCTGTCTCTCCATTTCCTTGGAGTAGGGACCTACAACTCCTCAAAACTGTCAACATGGCACTTCTTAACAACGTTGATGAAAACCACCAAACAACAATGACAAGCCTCTAGAATAGATTCACAGGGTTTGTGGTGGCTAAGAGCTGGATTTGCTAAAAATAAAGCTGCCTCTGCTCCTTCCATCATGCTTTTTTTCCCCTGCTAGACTATAATTAAAGTCCACATCTGAAATTCTTATTGAGCAGCAAAGTCCCATGAGTGATTGGCATCTGGCATCCAAAAATATTCTGCAAAGAACAGTGCTCTCAGTGGCACATCTGACAGGCTTGGCTCACTTTCAGTGCTCCTAGCTTCTCAATGAGTGGCAAACCAATGGAAGAACAGGAAGACTGTTTCAGTCCAACATCAATCAATTGGTTGGTTCTTCTTTCAATTGCTTGAAGCAATTTCCCATGCCTATCCTCATTTACCCAGTATAGGTGCATGAGAAAAGAGTGATAGGGGGGAAAAATCAGCCTCATTAATTTGAGTACATTTTCCTTTGCCTGTGCCAAGAAAGCAGACTCAACTAGGTTGGGAAAATGTGGATCCTTGGTGAGAAGGAAAATTTCACTTGCCTGCTGACCCAAATAACATTAGATTGTGGGCTTTTTTTTTTAATCCCATAGAAATGCTACCCAATTGAGTTACTTTTATTTGAACCCAAGATTTGTGATCTCCCTGGAATGAAGATATTAGTTTTTGAAAAGTGAAGAAAAGGCTTTGCCGTCATCTTGTTTTTCCTGCTTGTATCATTTGCATGAGAACTAGACAAAGTGTGATTGCCCATGGGCTACTCCTCATAGCACCCCAAATAAGAATATGTTGGACAATGGTGGGGGGGGGACTTTTTGTTTCTGAACAGTCAAATAAACCTAATCATATGAATATACAATGAGATAAAATATCAATCTTGTACTGAAAGGTTTTATAATTTTAAGTAGACTTGTGCTAAACTCTTATCATAATTGTAATTAGAAAGAGCAGACCAGTTTCCTGCTGCTTGTGCTCACATTTGACATGTTAACAGTATGAGGTCAGATGCCTGAGCTGAATTCTTGATTTCATTAGTTTAGAGTTTTGGTTTTCTCTGTGGCAAGCAGAGGTCATATGAAATAGCATTAATGCTGCTAAAACAGGTATTTTTCTTTTTATAATTGCTATGGACAGCCAGTAGCTAGACTTGTGTTAGGAAAACAAAAACTACTAGCTGTATTACATTGAATAATTAAAAGTTGAATAATCAAATGTTGAATAATTAAATGTCCTGATAGACCCTAAGTATATAAGAATTGT
This sequence comes from Dipodomys ordii, assembly GCF_000151885.1. Taxonomy (NCBI): domain Eukaryota; kingdom Metazoa; phylum Chordata; class Mammalia; order Rodentia; family Heteromyidae; genus Dipodomys; species Dipodomys ordii. The sequence continues at coordinate 4,106,937 of NW_012267241.1, forward strand.
CAACTTAGCCGTGGGCATCAATCCCATGTTTTAATATTCATGTGATTCCATTAACAGAATGTAGGCTAATGTCATGATGATTGGGATTGAGTCAACCCATTTCTTAGGTTTAGTTAGTCATGTGTCAAAGGAAGAGAAACAAGTAGACTGTACAGATGGGGAAGGAGGTACCTGTACAAGTGAGCAAAAAATAGCAAAATGCAATTTATAGCTACATCTGCATAAGGGGGTGAAGAAACAACACATACTGAGAATTTATGTTTTGCTGGAGTCTTTTGGATAGTTTCAAGACATTGAATGAGACTGAAGATATTGCAGATTGAAATATTGGCACAAACACCAAATACCAGAGGGATTACTTGTCTTTTAGTGCAGAACCCATATCTTTACCTGTAGGCTAACTGAAACAAGAACAGTGGCATTGGAAATGTTCCTGAGCTATTCTATAGTGTTTTGTCATCAGGTGGAGATGACTAAGACAGATTAAAAATGAATGTCAGTTTCATAGCAAGTTATGACAACTCTAGGATAGAATTTTGGACCTATGAACATAATTCAAGTGTGTTTTCTGAGTTGGCCAGTCCTCAGAAATTTGGACTGAGAATATCTGCACCATGGAAATGGACAACCACTACAAACCAGGTTTGGGTGAGTAATTTTTTTCCCCCTGCAGCAAGTTAATAATTTAGCAGCATGCCAGTGAATATTTATTGTGTCAACTTTAAAATCATTTATTATATTTAACATTTTATTCAGTAAGATTAACACATTCTTTAGAAATCATGTCAGCTAAATATACAATTATGAACTATGGCTATGTCATTGGTAGAGCTATGAAGTGAAGGTCTTCTATGATAATTGAGAATTCTAAAGAGTATTTTCTGGAATTAAAAAGCCACAACTACAGTCAAAAGAATTGTATCTATCTTTAATTGTCCATCATTTAACTTGTAAGACCTATACAATATCTACAAATATGATCAATGTTTTAGGGAACATATACAAGCTTGGCACTGTAGAACTTTTAATCTAAATAGATTTTTAAAAAACCCAAGCAAAATAACTCATAGAAATTACCCTAAACACAGTAAGAATTTAAAGGTGAAAATAAGTAAAAGATGAGAATGGGGTGGGATTATTGGTTAAGGATCTGTGATGAGGGGGAAACTAGAACTGAATCCTAATGATAAATGATATTTGGATAATGTTTTTGGCCATAGACAGGCAACTGCTGATGTGGTAAAGGGATGTGTACAAAAAACTCATGTATGTAGAGCCTGCTAATAGTGTAGAGTTCTTGGCAAGGTAGTCATCAAGATACACCTAGGAAAAGACAGAGTTCTTATTCTCAAATGAGGAAACAAAGACTGCAAAAAATGAACTCTCTTGTAGAACTTGGTCTTTAGTCCCAGCTCTGGCACTAAATTCAGGACTTTTTCCACAACACCATATACCTTGGCATTCTTGATTTCTTGAAAACTCCCACAGTTTTTTTTTTAATTGTGAAAATACTGTACATGGGCAAGATAATGAGTACATTTCTTTTTTTTTTTTTTAGGGGGGGGATCTGGTCGTGGGGCCTGAACTCTGGGCCTGGGCGCTGTCCCTCAGCTCTTCAGCTCAAGGCTAGCGCTCTACCACTTCAGCCACAGCACCTCTTCCGGCTTTTTTCTTTTTGCTTATGTGGTGTTGAGGAATCAAACCCAGGGCCTTGAGCATGCAAGGCAAGCGCTCTACCACTGAGCCATCTTCCCAGCCTATAATGAGTACATTTCTTATCAAGCATTGTAGCCTCCTCCTTTGTTTACCCTTCACATCCCTTCCCAGCCCCCCCCCAAACCTCCCTACCCCCCACCAAAGTTGTAAAGTTCGTATTCGACATAACAACTTGTACTTCTCATTGTTGCAACGGGTCCACCTGTATCCTTATTTAAACGACTTGTTTTTCCCCTTCCCCTCCACAAATTATACCAACATCAAATACAGTGAAAGCAGGGGTTATACTGTGGGGGAAACTCCCACAGTTTTCTGAAGCCACTGTTTTACTTAAATATTAATAGGAGAGAGACAGACATCAGTTGCCAAAACATGGGAGGTTTAACCATGTGACTCTCCGGCAATCAGGCATATAACAAATGGCTTGAGTATGGAAAGAACTCTGTACTCTTGGGGGTGAAGTTCCAGATGTTCAAACAGTGCAATACTTCATATCTGGAAGAAAAGATAAGAAAGAGATAATAGCCCCATGGTATGGAAGGGAATAGATTACAATTGAAATGGAAGACAGAAGATTCCTGAAAGGAATTTACTGTGAACAGTACCTCTGAATTTTTCTGAAATGGCAGAGCTGCTGCAAGTTAGCTCACTAGGGACCAAAAGAAACTTTTGACAGAGATACAGAATCCCTTGGTAAAGATAAATGGGGTATAATTTAAGTAGTCCCAAACTTTTCTGCAAGCTTCAAGATCACAGCACATTGTTGGATCTGTTCATAATGGCCTGGATGGGATCCCAAAAAACACCAGTGGGAGAGACTCAAGCAGACTGGCCAGGCTAGAAAAAGGAAAATGAAGCCATTTGGACTTGGCTGAGGCTATAGATGGTCTGACAGTTTGCAATTTATAAATTTTTTTAAGTCCTTTTAACATTCTTTATCTGCTTTTATTTGCTCAACAGCCCTTTGCTCAAGTTCATGCTCAGCTTACCACATTCGGTGAAGCACACAACAATGGACAGGGGAATTTAATCTAGAAGTCAGCCTGACTTGTCTTCGAAATGTATTTTAGCTTCCAGGGTTGTGCTAGGAGGATGCATAAGCAAGAGTCTTGTCTAGGTCAGGTGGCCTGAGAGTCCTGCCAGAATCCCTAACAATGCCTTTTAGGCAATGCTGTCTAACAGATTCCCATCTCTTGAACTGACAGCGATGAGCATTTTAATAAAATGAGGTTCTGGTTGTTTTGAAGCACTAAGCCAGTAGAGAAGAGAATCTGATCAGCTTTCACCAGGGCTTTCATAATTTTGATCCTTCCTTCCATCTGACTGCCTTTCCAGACATTCAGAATAGATCATCCTCACTTCAAGCTGTCTCAGATGCAGCACTTGGGATTCTTTCAACCTGCCTTGTAGCTTTCAGGTGGTAAGATGGCAGATGTCCAATCCTTTTGAAAAAATAAAAAGGCTTCATTGTACATTGTGCTACTGTATCGTCCAATCATTCTGTTATATCCTGGAAGCCCTATTTGCTTTTTAACTGCTGCCGCATACTGAGAAAACATCTTTATTGAGCAGTCCTCAGAGCTGTGGCTTGAGTCCTTTTCATCAGGGGGCCTGTAAATCCCTAACTGAGATGAAAAATCAGAATCTTTCTGTCCACCTGGTTATCTTCATGTCAATGATTTCAAAGCCATTGGCCTTTAGACTACTTTACCACACCAATTTTCCTGGAATCATCATTATCTTCTCAGAATCATTATCTTCTCAGAACCATTATCTTCTCAGAAGGCACAATTCAAATCCATTGGCAAAGATTCCCAAATTAGAATTCTAAATATGTGTAAGACATCAAAAATGTATAACATTTGCAATACTATGATAGGACTCTCCCAAATAAGAAATGGTGGATGGGACATGCCACCTGAATAGACATGAGTGAGCATTGCTGGAAAACTCCTCTACCTCTTCTGTTGTCTAATATTTTGTTTTCCTTCAATGTAGGAATGAGCTTGATTTTCACAGACTAGAGTACAATTTGGGTTTTACATGTACCCTGTGATTAAAAAATACTGTGTATATTTTAAGCATACCTTTTAAAGCAATAATCCTGTCAAGATCAAGAAGGTGACTACCATTCATAATTTAGATGAATTTATTCTGCTTTCCTCTTGTGTGTTGCTTTTCAGAAACACTAAGGAACATAGTTACAGAGGACACTTCTGTACTCTTTGACCAATATCATCCCACAAGTATACTTAACACATATGCACTCAGGTGCCCATACCTGGGTAACTGTGTTGCAGGACATGTTGATTCATTTGTGTGTGACACTTATTGCACAATGTATACACACAGAAAATGATTACCCTTCACACCTTAAATAAATAATGCACAATATTTGTTCTTCAGTAGGTTTCCATAAAGCTGGGAAAAAATGTAGAACAAGGAAAGAAAGAAATTAGGAAGAATGCAAAGGTAATTGTGAGGAAGATCAATCTAATTAAAGAGAGAAAGATTATGTCCTGTGTGTGGGGCAATGATGGAATTGCCTGGAGAAGGAGGAAAGGCAAACCAACATTTGAAATTTCTGAATTTGAAGATAACTTTAGACATGAAAGATGCCCTAATTTAGTTGAGATAAATAAATGAAATGAATGTAACTGTACCATTTGTCACTTAGGTATAAGTTCTTTGGGAACATTAAGAGCTTGGTATATGCAGTACTTAGTCCATCCCTGTTCCTTCTATTCTGTGGATTACCTCCATCACCTGCCCCAAACTTCCCTTTCCTTTCACACACAGTGTTTCTCACTTTTGTTAGTTACATCTACAGAGAAGAATTGTGCCGAGTCCTTTTTTTTTTAGTCATTTACAGGCAAACATATCACTATGCATGATCCAGTTTTGAGGGCTATGAAGAGCTGAGCAGGGGGTATTCCTTGAATTACTTGTAAGTAAGGCAGGATAGATATATGAAGAGATGGGAGAATGAAAGATACTAAATATGCTAATAATTCAGAAATTGGAAGCAGGGAGCCAAGTGAAAGCCAGAGCAACAAGCTTTTGCCTACTCATCTTGTTTTACACATTACGTTATAAAAATAAGGAGATATTAAGGGACTATGTTCATTTGCCTTCTTCCTTGAAATGTTAAAAGTTACCAACTCTTCATGAGTGGGTAAAGGCAGAAAATTGAAATGTATGCCTGACCAATATAAGTCTTGATGATGACCCATTGTTTTGGATAGGCATGAACCACATCTTTACATGTTGAAGTAATAAATCATACCTATCATGTCCACCCAAATGACATGACCACTGATATTTTTCCAGATGATAGCATATAATATGCACAAATATGCCACCAGCTTTGAACTCATCTTTTATCCCTGCTGTCAAGCAGGAGTTGCTTTTCTTCTCCTATTTTCCATTTGTCTCTAATTTACACTGTGATGTTAAAAGAAATAGTTGCTAAAGCTCTCCTTTTTGTGAGACTTTTAGAAATTCTTTTTCTTGTGGATTCCAAGTTCCTGTGATTTAGTATGAAAAGTGGGAAGATGCAGCAATTTTCTCCTCCCCCATCTAGGAACATAAGGCAAGCTAACAATTCTATGTCATTCTTTCTGTACAGTAAAAATGTGTTTCTAGTCTCATTTTGAACCTTATTTATTTATAGATTCATGATTACTAGAGCTGTGTCTTACACAGTTCAGTGGTGCTAAGAACTAATGTTCATTAAGTACTTGCTCTGTGTTAGGACCAGTGCTAAATACATTGTGGGAACCATCTCATTTAATCCTCAAGATAGCTCTATGACATGCTTGTTGTTACTATTTCCATTTAGAAGATGTAGACACTGAGATTTGAGCTAATGAAATAGCCTGTCAAATGTCCTATTGTTCATGTGTAAAAATGACAATAGTTTGAATATATTATAAGAGATTGTTGGGCCCTAAGTCTGAACTCCTGGTCTTGGCCACTGTCTTTGTTTGACAAATACAGTCAAGAAATGATGAAGGTCAGAGATAATTCTAATTACTGGTGCATTCTGTTGGTCAAAGATAGTCATAGACATCAGTTGTAGGTGCTTAGCCCAACCACTCTGTCTCAAGAATAAAACAAGTTGGGGCCTTTACTCTTGAGGAATGAATGGCTCAAATCTGATGACACTAATACAAACTTGAGGCTGAGATACCACTTTTATCCTGCTTTCAGTAAAATTGTAGGTCCAGGTAAGGAGTCAGAACTTTTCAGCAAAAGCAGCTTTTAAGTATTTGTTGCAAAGTACCTACCACTTCCTTAGGCTGAATTTGTGGGGAAAACAGAAGTCCATACAGTCTTGCGTTTATACAGTGATATGGAAGTTTTTCTTGTAGAACCTGTCCTCATCCGATCTCTTCTGTGCACGTTTCTCTCCAAGTTGAGATATTCTAATCCTATTGAGCTTAGTTTGCACTGTTTTCTGTGGGCTTAATTATTTTCCCTTCTTTGTCTACTCAGAATGCTGTTGAGAATGTCCAAGAAATTTTAGGTTGAGGTTCTGGTCTGTACAGGTTATAATTTCTATACTAAAACATACGATGAACTTCTGATTGGTAACTAAAGCAATGTGATATAGGGATTAATTAATACAGCAACTGTCATGCAGGAAGAGTTGAGTTAATATTATTACATAAGTCAATGTTATCATTAGTATTGATATTGTGTTTATGCCAGACTACCTCTATCACTTTCTTCTCCAAACTTTTTCAAAGCCATTACTTTAGTAGTGATTCTATTTTATATGTGTGCTTATGAGTGACATGAATTGTCCTGTTGAGAAGGAATAGTTATATATACCATTTTGGGTATTAAAAAACTCATGAAGTCACATCGTTGTAAACAGCAAATGGAATGTACCTGCATAACAATTTCATGGTTCTTCATGGTCCTGAGCCTTGTGTTTGTTTTGTGTTTTTTCTCCAAGCTCTAATGAACCATAAATAGGCAGGGAGTATACATGATAGTCATCACATGAAAAAGGGGAAAATTCAGACTTAATTTAGGATTAAACTTATTCCTTTATGATGAACAATATTAGTATGTTTCTTGTCTGCTCTTCAGGATTAAAAGTATTTAATTACATTAAAGCCTGGTGATACCTTTTTAACCTTTGATGGCTTGAATTTTTCTTCCAGACCATCTACTTTCCTGGGATATCCTAGCTTAAAACAGGCCCATAGTTGTATTGGTTTTGAGAAAGTGCAAGGCTAAGTAGAAGATCCTGGCCCCATCGGCTGATTTTGCTTTTGGTAGTAGTTGTTTTTAACAGCATATGTCTGCTTTCAAGGAATTTCTAGTTAGATTATGTAAAAATCATGTCCCTGAACTATAAATTTAATCTCTTTCTTAGCCTCTTGCCTCTGACAACTTGAAGTAAATACTTTGACTAAATGCTGTGCCCTGAGCGTCTGGTAAACTTTGTTATCTCAGCTTTAAAGGAGGAGAGGGAGCCAGAAATTGCATCTATTGAACAACTCTTTCCTTCTGTTCCTCAGGGTCTACATCCCAAAACCCCAGAAAGAGGAGAATTTCCATGGAATTTATGGTGGTATTTACAAGGAACCTAAGAGGGTATATCATTCATCTTACACTTCAATAAATATTGGAAACTTCAAGAACCTTGTAGAAACAATGTATGTATCAAGTAGGCATGGAAGATGTCTGATTCATCCACTGTAATACTAATTTTAGTCTTCCCTTTGCCAGACATACTAAAAGGATTTTGAGACTAACTCTTTAAATTACAGTAGAGAGAATAAAGGAATTTTTGAAAGAAACCAAAGATAATATAAATTGGAGACAATATTGGGAATTTAAACTAAAGAAATTACTTTGGTGGAAGAGAAAAACGATGGTATTTAAACATACGTACACAAAGTATAATTTTCAATCGTCCGTTGAGACTTCACAGGACAAGATGTATAAAGAAAAGGGCATAATTTGTTTTCAATATAGCTGGATAATAATAGACCAGGAGATGTTTACAACTTCAGAATGTCCACCAGTGGGGAAATGGAGTGTAGGAATGGTGGAAGACAGTTGAACTAAAATAAGAGGAAATGAAACACAGAGTTACTGGTCTTCAAAAGTTTGCTGTAGAGCTCATGCATATGGTCAAAGAAGAAAATGCTTTTCTTTTGCAGATGATAGAACAAAAGCAGGGATGGAATTCATATATATATATATATATATATATATATATATATATATATATATATGTGTGTGTGTGTGTGTGTGTGTGTATATATATATATATATATATCTTACATTGGAGAATTCTTTACACTAAGCCTAGAAGCTACATACTTAATGTAATCTGGTAATTAATTGTTATTAGATACTAAAGGAAATTAATATTCTTAACTAGTTTTTCTTTGTTCAGTGCTGTGGATTGAGCCTAGGACCTTGTGCTTTCAAGCACCTGCTCTATGGTTCAATCCAGCCCCTCAGTCATTTTTGGTTTGGTTTTAGGTGTAAACTCCTGCTAACTGCCTAGGCTGACCTCAAAGTCCACTTGTCCTATTCCTGCTTTGCCAGTGGCTGGAATTACTGGCCATATTTATCATTCATCTTTATTTTAAAAAAGATCAGAACCTGTGGCTGGGAAGGTGGTTCAGTGGTAGAGCGCTCAGCACCACTAAAGCAGAAAAAGTCAGAAGTGGCTCTGTGGATCAACTGGTGGAGCACTAGCCTTGAGCTGAAGAGCTGAGGGACAGTGCCCAGGCTCCAGAGTTCAGGCTCCATGACTGACCAAAAAAAAAAAAAGAAAAAAGAAAGAAAAAAAGATCAGAACCTTAGGATAACGTGACCCTGCCACCTTGAGATTGATAATAAAGAAGACAGAGGGACAATTCTAAATTACAAGTGCCCCCAAAGTCCCCCCAAATGGGAGGGGGCAGTAAGGGTGCATCAGAATCATCTAGAAGGCATTGTGAAACACACATGCCCATTTATCACACTTAATCGGTGCTGTTTCTGAATATCTGATTGCAAGGGGTAGATAAAGAACCCAGAAAGTTGAAGTATTTCTCATAGACATTCCATAGTGCTTGATCTTTCTCCATTGTTTGCAAAAAAAACTTGGTTTCAGGTTCCCTGAACTATGCACAATAAATAAATAAGTATTGCACATTTTCACTCATATTCAGAATATAGACTTAAAAGTAATGCTAATGTGACTTGATTGTACATGTATGCATGAGAATAGCATAAGGAAGCGCACTAAAACATGTTTAAATGAAGGAGGAAGGTGAAGAAGGGTAATGTAGAGGTGGTAATTTTGATCAGAGTGCTTATATGCATTCATGCAAATATCACATTGAAACACTTCATGTCATTATTTATGTTAATAGAAATAAATGAAGCTTGGCACTGGATATTTACCCTGTAATCCTGGTTACACAGGAGTCTGAGGACTGGAGGATTGTGGGTTGAAGCTAGCCAGGAAAGAAAGCTTCTATGAGACTCTATCTCCAATTAACCAGCAAAACAACAACCTCAACAACAAAACAGGCTGAAAAAAGTAAGCAAGCTGAAGGAGTGAGCAATTGAGATGCTCTATGTTCATGCCTCAGTTCTGACAAATTACAAAAAAAAGGACAGAAACCTACCATTCCTTGCTTTCCAGGAAGATTCCTTGCTTTTCGGGAAGATTGTGGAGCTCTCCCATGTCTTCTTTATTTTTTTTGAGGAGATCTTTATGAGTATAAGAAATAAAATACACATGGAATTTGAGTGATTGTTGGAGTAATAGGTCAGATTATGGCATTGGACAATGCTGGCAAGGGCACACATGTAGGAAGAGCGGCTCTAGTTTTCATTGCTGATGGCAGATATGAAGGCCAGGGAAAAGCAAAATCAGATAATTGAAGGAAAAAGAATAACATAAAGAAGGAAGTATAAGAATCTCTTGACATCAAAAACTGTATACATCATTAGGTTGGGATTGAGGAAATTGTGGAGATAAATCTCAAAAAAAACTCAGATTATAATTCTGAACGTTAAGTTATTTTGAGAAAATATAAACATGTTGGTTTCGAAATCTGATAAAACCTTAGCTCAAAAGGATGTTAGAAGGAAGCCATGATTATGGAAAACAGGCAAAAGACAAACATGAATTTATGTTTAAATAAAAAGATATCTTATTGTACTGTTTGCAGTAATTTCTTTTTTCTCTCTTTCTTTTTCTCTTTGGTTTATTCCTTGTTGTCACTGTTTTTGATTTCTGTACCCTTTGTCTTGTATATAAATTTATCTGATTTGGGGAAGAAAAGAGGAATCATAGAAACAATGGGACAAAGAGTGAATCAATTCAGCAGTAATACTCACTGGATAGTATATTGGAAATTAACTTTATAACTTGGAGGGGTCATGGATCAGAAGGAGAAAAATGGGAGAAAATAAGGGAAGGGTAACACTATTCAAAAAGAAATGTACTCATTACCTGACTTATATGACTGTAACCCATCAGAACAACACCTTTACAATAAAATTTAAATAAAAAAGGATTGCAAGTAAACAAATGTGAGGTTAAACAAAAGTCATATTTTACCAACTACTACAAAAGTTTTTAATACTGTATTAAAATAAAGAAAGAGTTGATTTAATTCTTGGGTACACAAAGAAAAACAAAATAGTACCTTGGCTTAGCTTCTCTTTTGCTTTCATGTCTTCTAGCCCACAGAACGGATCATTTTATGAGTGAATAGATTCTTTATCAATAGAAGTGTAAGGATATGTCATTATTTGCTGGTGTTCAGCATGTCCCATGCCCATTTCTTCACAGACCCATGTCAAGAAGCTGAGATACCTCAAGGCCACTAACACTGCAGCGGCTTGAGGATTATTGTGACCTTTATAACTATGTATCGCCCTCATTTTAGAATTGATTTTTCTTTCTTTCATTTTTATACTCCACAACTGAAACTTCAGGAAAAAAAAACCAAGTTCCCTATTTTAGTTTGAATGTTATCTGAAGGTACTTAACCTTGGAAGGAAGGTAGAAATGAAGACAAACTTTCTCTCTGGCCTCCTGATGCTTCTGTGTGAATTGATGGATCCCTCAAGGATGAATGGGACACCATGACAAGTGCGGAGGGAAAAGGTATGCTGAAGCTGACATTCACAGGGTGTATTAATTATAAGTATCCACATCTCCCTCATGATCCTGTATTTCCCGCCCCTTCCCCCCCAAGCAAACCGACCAAGAATTTTCCTTTTGATGGAAATGAAGAATATTTGGAGTTCTTGTTAAGTTTCAAAACATATAACACATTCATCTTCTCATTAACTTTAGAGATCTGCAAATCTCTAATTTATGTAAGTATATGGTTGAAGAGAAATATACTTTTTTATAATACTGAACAGAACTTATTATGAGCCCCACATTCCATTAATTGGTTTGGGAGGAAAGTTGGACCTTAATTTATGGCTGAGGGAGACAGAGTTTCTTAAGATATGGTGAAGATTTTTCTTTCTACTAAGCTAAAGGGGGGAATGTTCCTTGTTGAAATTTTGGCTGTCAAATGTGTTCTTGATTATGATGCCAAACAAACAAAAATAGAGGAATGTTCTTTATCATGTCTATGAAGTAAAGCTTAGAAGCTTTACTCTCTGAACACTACCCAAGCCGGGAGACATGTTTTCAGATGCTGAAACCATGATCACCTATCTTCTAAAGACAAAGATATTCAGTCTTTCTGACTGTTAGGTTTAGAGCAAAAGTAGAAGAAGAAAATGGTGTTGACAGTAGGTTCACAAGCAAGTCCTGTGGCTACAAACTCACATGTGCATTTATGTAATCTTCTCATACCAGTTAGAGATACACAGACACAGCCTTAGAGAACCTGTCTGGATAATCCAGGTCAAACTGAATGCATTTTCTCAGCATGTTCTTTTACACGAGTTAAGTGCAACCCACATTTCCTTTGCACAGGGACATTTTAGCTCTGCTGATTTCCATATCCACTGCAATCATGTCATTTTCTTACTTGATCTTTGATTCCTTTAGTAAACGTCTGTTGCTGCTTTGGTTTTCTTTATGGTTATTTGCTTGTTTCCCACAGATAGTTTCACAACAGCAAAAATAACTGACTTTTCTTAACTTGGACATCAATACATTTTACATATCAGAAACTTGTTTTTATAGTGTTTTTCCTTTTCTTTTCTGCTGGTCTTGGGACTTGAACTCATAATCTGGCTATTGTCTCTGAGATTTTATTTTCTTTTATTTTTGTCAGTTGTAGGGCTTGAACTCTGGGCCTGGGTGCTGTCCCTTAACTCTTCAGCTCAAGGTAAGTGCTCTGCCACTTGAGCCACAGCACCACTTTTGGTTTTCTGGCAGTTAATTGGAGATAAGGCTCATAGACTTTCCTTGCCCAGGCTGGCTTTGAACCACGATCCTTATATCTCAGCCTCCCAAGTAGCTAGGATTACAGGTGTGAGCCACCAGTGCCTGGCTTCTCTGAAATTTTTGCCCAAGATTAATATTCTACCACTGACGCAGCCACTTCTCTACTTCTGACTTTTTGGTGGTTAATTGAAGACTCTCATAGACTATTCTGGCTATGAACCTCAATCCTTAGATTTCAGCCACTTGGGTAGTTAGTTACAGCTATGAGCTTGAGACACCTTTTCTTTTTTAAAATAATTATCTCAAGTAAACAAGTCTATTCAAAAATGTTCAGTGATAAGCTGAAGGTGTGGTTTAAGAACACTGGTACTGAGACACTGACAAGTAAGTTGATCAGGAGCACAAGATGCTAGTTCAAGCCCTATTACTTTCACGAAGATGGTTAAAACAAGGAGCAAAGGATATTTCTACATGTTTTAACCAACCACTTTTCAGATGGCTTCTGAATTGTTGGGTTGAACATAAAAACTTGCATAGATTTTCCAGAAATGTTAAATCACTATTGTAAGTTTTAGAGTACTATTCTCAAATTCTTTAGCTGTTTATCATTAAAATATAACCCTTAATTATGCTTCCTTTACTATAAGGGTTTTTATTATATTTGGGAGCTCAGTAGCTATTTTCTTTTAGTCAAATGTTTTCTTACAGGAAAAAATCACCATGTAGATAAGTCACAATAAGATAAACTCATGAATATTCACAGGGCATATTTTGAGTACTGTATTACCCACTTAATGCTCTTTTACTGGCTAGATCACCCATATTCCTGATTACTTTCCCCCATTAAATCCTTAATTGCCATTTAAACCAGGCAGTTTTTCATAGTAATTCTTGCCCAATCTAGTGTCCTAGTATTGCCACTTGATATTATATATGACATATAATTCCTTCTCATTCTGGAAATTTATGTATGATTCATTTCTTGCCTTGCTTTTCAAGTACGGATGTTTAATTCTTTTAAAATTCATTGTCCATATTTCACAAAAGGGAGAAGTTCTGAGCTGTTGGAAAACAGATTTTAATATAGAAGTAATATAGAATTCCCCATTCACATGAAAAAATCTGCACTAGTATAGTGCCACTTAACATCCTTCATTTCTCAATTTAGAACAAAGTATTTTGTACTTCATTATTTGTTATGGTTGGTGCTAGATATCTGTGCATATACCATTTCCTGCTGGTTTCACTCCTTAGGAAGTCATAAAAGCTACATAATTTATTTCTTAGAATTAATATTTATCCTTAATCACTTATATCTCTAATATTATTACATTGCTCCTTGCTTATGAGTTATCTAGGATAGAGTCTTTAGTAAATGCCTGCAGAAACAAATGCTATGTTTTATATTTTTATCTAGAGTTTAGATTTTGATAAATGTTTTGCAGTGGCTTATTAAATTTCAGAAATTTTGGCTATGTTCATATAGGCAGTGTCCTGTAGAGTTGAACTTGTGTGAAAACTGTCTTGTTTTCAGGGAAGTTTGAATTTTCGGAAGTGTCAATATTCAATCTGCTTCAACCAGGAAAGTATGGTTAAATTTCTATTCTGATCTGCTTAGACTATTTGAATTAATATGTATATATGATTGAGTTCATTTTTATTGTTCAGGTAATTGTCTATTTCAAGGAAAATAACATGTATTGAATCATTTCTTTTGCTAACCTTAATGATTAATTCTTGAGTGCAGACTGGTTTGTAGATTCAATCATTATGGTCCAGTAGAAAAATTATGACTATAAATACTCCGTTACTCTATGATATGATCAGAAACATGACTGTAACATAATAACCTTATTGCTGTAGTCCATATTGCAATGAAACGTTCCACAAGAGGGATAACAAATTAAAAGGAAGTTTGTTTTCATTTTTGAGGCAATAAGTTACTCAACGGTATATTGAAGTCATTACATACAACAATTTGAGGATTAAAAAGATGTTGGAGGTGGTGCTTTATCTACCAATTCTTTGGCCAGGTGATCATTTTCTCCATAGTCCAGTCTTCTCAGCTATCAGGCACAGAAAATAATAATACTTTCTGGGGTAAGAAATACTTAAAAAATAAGTAAGACTAAGACTGAGATAAAAGGGCTGATTCTATGCAAAGAAGTTGTCCGATTTCAAAGCTCCATGGAAACAAGTTATGAGTCAGTGTTCTATAGCAAGACTTAGTTCCTACCAAGTATCTCTCCACCACATCTTCTTGCCTTGAGAGAGGTGGTCCCAAAGCAAGGATGCTGATGTGAAGGGGTCTATGATGACCGTATATTGTATCAGTGCAATGCAAGTATGAACCAGAGTTTATCACAGGTGTGGTTCTACTTCACTAAACTTCCAGAAAAGCGGGGAAGATAAGATTTTTACCAACTCTTACTTATCTACTGACAGCTCTAGAAGGACTTTCCTAGTTACGCTTTTACAGCCAACAGCCCAAAGGTGGTGATCATTCATGAGTGCTGATCATCCTGTTTAGGTGGTTCTAAAATACAGTGAGCAGAGGCATATTCACACACCTATGCCCAATACTGTCTTCATAACTTTCCCCCAAAGAAAGATGCTCCAACAGTTTAAAATGAAATCTTAATTATCCAAAGTTGCTTTCTTTAGTGTTTAAATTCATCAGATAATTGCTCAATTATCCACTTTGTTTTGTCTGTGTAGATATCCTGGCTCAAGTCCATTAACCAACTAATGTACAAAAAGATGAGAAAATTAGGAGATTGTGCCTATGTTGATATTTCTGTTCTCAACTCAATGGTTTGTCTGTATCACTGATGTCTCTTGTCTTCATTAGAAGTTATCAAATAAAGGTAACATTTATTGCACTCAAAAAATGAATTAAAGAATGTTTGTATTTTCTCTTTGCCTGCCAGATTTGTTATCTATTAGAGGAAGAAAGGCAGATTTCCCTTTGAATGCTAGCAGATATTTCAGGGGAAAAATAAGATCTAAATTTCTGAAGTATGTATAAAGACTTGCTATATGTACCTCCAAACACATTATATCACAGGCTTTGGTTTCTAATGACCCGCCATTATCAACCCCTCTCAGCTGAAACTAATGATGGCCTTCTGTCATTAAGTTCATCTCTCCTTAGCTTTGTTCCAGCAGAGGTAAGTAACATCAGTGCTTTCAGCCAATACATGCTCTCTGATGTGCTTCTGTACTAGGTAACCATAAGATAATGCCCTTATTTTTATAACACAGAATTCATTTTTCCTGCTGGGATTTAAGTTCTCTCTTAAATTCCTGGTTGGTTAGGGTTACCTGCCCTGCTTTGTAAGGAATTTTGTGTCTAGCATGGCATGATATATAATTATGCCACTGGAGTAAGAAGGTATATGCTGTCTTTTGCAAACTTATTTACTGTGGGCAAGTTATCTAACTTCCTTGATCTGTATGCTATTTTATGTAAAATTCAATGTCCACATCAGAGAGGGTTAGGTAGATACTAAAAGAGACAAACACATTATCTCTGGCACACATCTTTTGGAACTGTATTATTAACTATTTTACTTAGAACTGCCTATTTTAAATTCTTCCTTTTCTAGGTTAGTACCTGAATCATAATAAAATACTCTAATGATTATGGGTTGGGTGAACCAACATCTCCTTTAATTTTTTCTTATCTCTGTCTTACCAAGTTTCTTTCACTGTTCTGAGACAATGTATGTTATTACACTCTATGAAGATTGTCCAGAGAGTAAGGTAGTCTTTTACTTTCAACCTCCAAAAGACTATTATATAGATAGTTCTAGATCATCTTGATTTGAGAAACTTTTAAAAACTACCAATGTTAAAAAACACATTTGGTACTTCAGCTGGACTAATGCCTCTAGTTTGACTCACTACACTTGAGATGAGGTGTATAGGCATAATAGTTTATATTGGATTATGCAAACAATAAAATAAGATAATCCTCTTGTTTTCATTTCTTGGAGTTCATTTCTATTAGCATCATTTGTCACTGTTTTTGACTTTGGTACCCTATGTCTGTATGTTTCTCTGATTTGGGGAGGGGTAGGGGCAATAACAAAATGGGGAGACAAATGACAAAGGGTGAACCAATGCAACAGTGATATTCACAAGACACCATGTTGGAAATGAAGTTTACAACTTGGGGGGGAGGAGAGTCGGAGGGAGGGAAAATGGGAGCAAACAAGGGAGGAGGTAACATTGTTTGGCAAGAAAATATACTCATTGCCTTACTTATGTAACTGTAACCCCTCGTACAGCACCTTTACAATAAAATAAAATAACATTAAAAATAAATTTGTGATTGACACCTTATGAGGAACCATGTCAGAAAGCTTAACGTTCAATAAATCTCCTATTTCTCCAGTTGCCTAAAAAGAGGTTGTAGTGACAAATGATTTGAAAAAAGTTCCAATTTGGGTTGTACCCAAGAAAAAAATAAACATAGAAACCAAATGTAGGCAATATATAGTTTTAAAAATTGAGATATAACTCATATTCTATAAAATTGCACTTTTGATCAAAACAATGATCATCTAAGTTTTTCAGTAAAAATTGAAATATGGAAGTGTGAGACTTATAACTGTATTCTTTATCAACATTGTTTTGGCTATTAGGACTTGCTGAGTTGCAATGTGACTTTTATAAGATGTGCTTGCTTGTCAAGAAATTAACGTGAATTTTGAATGGGGAACATGCTAACATTATATCAATTTGGAAAGTGTTCCATTTATTTGCTACTTGTACAATTTTCTATCAGTAATTTTATTTCTAGTATAAACTGTATATTTATTTGGTAAAACTTAACTGCTAAGTATTTTTAGGCTTTTGATATTATTGTAAGTTTAATCATCTTAAAATTTTCCCTTTTAAGCATTGTTAATGTACAGAGGTGCAATTGATTTTTTACTTATTGATTTTCCATCTTATATCCTTGTGGAATTTTATTATGCAAAGTCCTTTTGGGAGAAGGCATCAGGATTTTCTCTGTATAAGATTATGTCATCTACAAATGGTAGATTCACTTCTTTCTTTTTAACTTGTACACCTTTCATTTCTTCTATTGTCTAATTTTCCTGGTTAGTAGCTCAAGTGCAAACTCTGAAGGCATAAACATTCAGTGTTTCACACGTACCATGTTACTGTGGATTTTATGTAGATGTGCTTTATCAAATTAATGCTGTTTCTGTTCCATCCCCATTTTTCTTTTTTTTTTTTTGTCAAGGTGATGTACAGAGGGGCTACAGTTACATATGTCAGGTAATCAGTACATTTCTTATCAAACTTGTTACCCCTTCCCTCATTTTTCTCCTACTTTGCCTCTCCTTCACCCCAAGCTGTACAAATCATTTCCAACATAGCGTTTTGTTGTTGTTGTTAATGTACTATGTGATTTTTTTGTTTCTTTTGTATGTTCCTCCATCTCTATTTTCTTGAATGCTATTATTCTTTTTCATTTATAAATCACAAAATGATATTGGATTTTGTTAAATCCTTCTTCTGATCTATTGAAATTATCATGTGGGTTTTGTGCCCAATTCGACTAAAGTGGTTTATTACATGAATTGATTTTCATACAGTCAACTGATACCGCATTTTGGAGGTAAGTTCCCCTTTCAATGATGTACAGGCTTCATAATATATTTATGAGTTAAAAATGCTATAATGACAAAAATAGCATCCAGTGTGTAAGAAATATTGATTTATAATTTTCTTTCTTTGTGTTATCTTTGATTTAGGAGCCAGGAAAATTCTGGCCATGGAATGAATCAGCATATTTTTCATCCAATTATATTTTTTCCCAAGATTTTTTGAAGTATTTCTGTTAAATTTATGTTAAATATTCAGCATACTTCACTAACTAAATCATGTTATTTTGATTTTTCTTTGTGGGAAGTTTATTATTATTATTATTATTACTAATTCAATGTATTGTTGAGGATCCACTGCAAATTCTTCTTACTTCTTCTTATGTCAGTTTTGGTATTTTTCTCTTTTTCTTTCTAATAATTTATCCATTTTGCCCAAGCTGCCTAATTTATTGTATGATTGTATCATTTTTTGTGAGATTGAATCTCAAGTTATGATAGCAATGTCATCACTTTTATTCTTGCTTGTAACAATATCTTTTCTCTTGCTTTGGCACCTTAGTTAAACTTTTCTACTTTTACAGGCTGTGATTATTATTAAGGTATATTCATGGACTCTTTTGAGTATTCCTTACTACTGACAATCTAGGTCTAAAATTTTTATATATTAAATTATAAAACTAAGTTACACATCATCTTTTGTCAACCTTTTCTCCAAAATAGCTTATAACTGATTGCAGATGTACTATCTGGGAATTCAAATAAAAATTCTAAAATTATACATATATTATTCCAGGAGTTGCAAAGATCAGCAAATTTGGTAAGGTACAATTTTTAAAATGTCTCCAAGTCCCCTTTTGTAAAGCTATACGATATGTTATACACATCTCAAAAAACTAACCATATATACTCTTCTTGATTATCTTTATTCTTGAAGTGTGAGACTTGTTGAATTAATGAATTCCTTATTTTTAGCATTAATACTTTGTATTTTTCTTGTATTTGTTTGTGGATAGAAGTGTCTTCTTCTCTCTGTCTGTACTCAAACATAAGGTCCTTAATCAGTCCTCTTGATTATTTGGAACTTTTCCACAGTCATTATGTCTCCCTTGAGGTGGAATGCCCAGAACTGCATGTTGTTTTCCAGATGTAAAATCACCATGGCTCTGTAACACAAAGAGAATAATTTCCCTTGTAGTATGGAAAGGTGATTTCAGGCTTTGAGAAAATGGTGGTTCTGTGAAGTAAGAAGCTGTAGCATGGAGGTTGGAAGAAGGACAAAAAGAAAAAAGAAAGGGTTGTATTTTCCAGAAGGCAGGTGATTGGGAAAAAAAAAGAAAGCATAATATACCTTCCAAACTGATTTTGATTTGGGACTAAAGTAAACCCATATTTTTTTGGGGGGGCGGGGTGCAGGAGGAGTAGTCTCTACTGCCTACCAAAGCATCCTTCTGTTATCTGAAATCAGAACATGATTTGAAATCTGCATGTGCCATCATTCATCTTAACACTCCTTTTTGCATCTCTTCTGCTGTTCAGTAGCCAAATGGAAGATTAATCACAGAATTAGCATTTTCAAATCGCCAACAATCTCTTTTGCAGATGTGCAGTTATATTACTGAAGTCTGTTGTTTTGCCCTACATTTATTGTTAATAATTAATGTACATTTCTGGGTGAAATTATGTGCTATCACCATCTGGTTAATTTAATAGAAATAGTCAAATCTAAAGCACTTTATTAAATATGTTGGAAATAATCATCATCATTACTATAATGTAGCAAGCATCATGTTTTTTCAATAAAAAATGCCAGAAAACAGAACAATTCACCGTATGTCAACTTAGTTACTGTTACTACATGCTCAGTTTTTGAAAAACTCTTTCCTCATATTATGTAGTCAGTGTGAGCGTAACAGCATACAAAGTTCAAGGATTAAAAGCTAGAGTTTTTAGTTAAAGAGCTTAGATAATAGAGGTAAACTATATTAGATAAGTGAAGAGAAATTCTTTTTTTTAAATTGTGAAAATACTGTACAGAGTGGTTACAATTACATGAGCAATGTAATGAGTACATTTCTTATCAAGTATTGTTGCCTCCTCCTTTGTTTCCCCTTCCCATCCCTTCCCATCTCCACCAACCCCCACCTCCACCCTTTTCTACTTTATCTTAGTTGTCATATTGAACATCATATGGGAATTCTGGAGTATAACAAGAATATATCTTTTTTAACAAGAATATAATTATTTGGTGTTTTTCTTCTTGGAAATGTCTTAAGAAAAACAAGTGACATGAAGTCAGTGTTCCTTTCTGAATTTGTGAAGTGCCAATGTAATGAAGGAAACATATTCAGCCATTATATAGTATGTTCTTTGTGATACATTTTTTTTTCTTCTCAAGATTGAAGCACCAATTACCACTGGAGTTTTAATACTATCTTGTTAATGTTCTGTTTATGTCTGTTTATATCACAGCATTCTGGGTTTCACATCAAGGAGGTACCAGTAAGCTATCAGGGATTTTCCACTCTGTAGTTGTTATGTGTTGCATGTGAAGATGGAGACTCCTCCAACTCTCTCTCTCTCTCTCTCCCTCCCTCTCTCTTAATGTTGATTTCTTCTTATCTTCTTATTAGACCAGCTTCCCAGCTGCTTGTCCTTAGCCGGAAGCTGAGGGCAAAATCATAGGGCAAAATCATGCTAGCTCATTTCCCTCAGTGGTGTTATTCTTTCCATTTTTCCCAGATATGTATCTTTCTCCAAGTGATGTTCAGCCAGTTTTTCTCCAATTTGCATTGGAGACTCGATTCTTCAAGGCTTTGCATTATAATTTCAAAGAAGACATTAATGGGTCTATAAACAGTAACAAATGTGCACTGCAATGAAAAATGCATATAAAATTTAATCCTTGTCCATCAGAAGAATGAAATAGTGTATCTTTTTTACAAATAAAAGTCTTAGTTCTCACTTACAGAGCTTTATGTACTTTCTGTGGATTATCCCTTTGAATCATTTGGAAATGCTGTAAAGAAGGCACTATTATGAATTTGACTTTAGAGACAGAGACACATAAGCCTGGGCGAGTAATTTTACTTATCTGTAATGACATAAAAGGTAAATGGAGGTGTAGGACTCTAGATTTAGGTTGACAGTAGTAGTAGTAGTAGTAGTAGTAGTATGCTGGTCAACCTTGGTAGTACTTTGGAGTCACCTGGACAATTCTGAAAAGTAATCATATGGACAGATTTTAACACGAGAGGAAAACATAACCTGATTTAAGGCTTGAGAATCAATATTTTTTAAGTCTTTTGATGACTCTACTCTGCTTCACATCATACCAACAACTAAGACACATGCAGCTTACAAGGTACAGGTCAACCAGATGATCTCTCCTATTCCTCATTGAAGCCCTCCAACTAGAGATAGACCTTATCTTTTATAAACCAATAGGCTTGATGTACAGAGAATACAATTTTCCAGTGAAAAGCCACATAGTTTAGATGTGTTTTTTAGTTCTTTTAGCATCCAAATCAAGGATATTTGCCAGCATGCATATATAGTAATAAATATTTTATATATATATATATATATATATGATTGGTGAAAGTAACATACTGTTATGTAAATGCATCAGACTACTATAGCTGTTAGAAACAAAGTATTTAGTCCTAAACTGTACAGTACTTACTAGAATGCTGAAAGTTTCAGAAGGTTAATGGATGGGGCCATTGCTGTCAAGGAAAGCTTAGTTATAGAATTACTCAGAGAAAAGAAATGTTTACAAGCAATTGGAGACTTCAGAACTAGTGATCACACTTAAAAGAAAATACACAACTATTTAAAATGATAAAAGAAAAAGTCCAGAACAACATTCAAGATTAATTTTCATCACTCATTTACATTGCAATGGAGAAGATCAGAAGTGGTCTTACATGACAATCATATTTACAAAAGTCAAGACCTTATAATTATATATCAGTATAAGAAAAAATAAGCTAAGTCAAAATAGGAGAGAGGGCAACATGCTAATATCTTTACCATGGTCCAATAAATCAGACAGATTCTTTTCCTCTGATCTTTTAATATTTAGATATGAAGTTTCAGATTTAATACCATGCAGCTTGAGAAGAATTTGTTTTAGGTTGGATAAATTGTATAATTTTTCTCAAATTATTGCACATTGCTAACAATTAGAACCTAAATTCCTTTGTTTCTTTGCAGCACTGTTATAAAAGAACCATGTTATTTTTGGGTTTAAGTGCACATTTATTTAGTATAACTACCATTTGTGTATTGTTCATTGAAACATGGGCTTTGTATTGCATACTTACTATGTGCCAGACACAGTTCTATCAATGAGGATTAACAGAGAACAAAATAAATTTCATGTTTATCTGGAGCTTACCTTTATAGTCAGGTTGACAAGGAAAGACAGATGGTAAAAGTATGTTGGATGAAAGTAAGTGGTATGAAGACAAACATTAGAGAAAAAAATACTTAGGGCAAGAACAATAGGTACAATGCCCATGTGCTTCTGATCATACAAAATAATATTTATCGAGATGAACTCCAGAAAATGGAAACAAGAGGGTGTTTTCTTTGTTTTTGTTTTTGTTTTCTCTTTGTCTTGTTTGTTCATTTGTTTGTCTTTGGGATAATTAGGGTGGGACACAGAAATCTAGGGACAATGAGTGAACAAATGCAGCCGTGGTACTCACTAGACATTACATTAAAAATGAGCTATATGACTTGTGGTTGGGACTTCAGGAAAAAACTGGGAGAGAGCAAGGGAAGGGGTGACATTGTCCAAAGAGAAATCTATTCATTACCTGACTTATGCAGCTATATCCCCTCTGTGTATCACCTTTATAAGAAAAAAAAAAGAAAAAAATGAACAAAGAAGAGCAGAGAGTAGGGGAATCTCTTTTGAGAGGAAGGATTATGGGATAGCAAAGGGAAGAGGAACCATTTATTCATGTGGGAACCATTTATCCATTAAACATGTGGAGATCAATTTTTTAAGTGATTAGGATATCCTTACTTATAAATGATGTTAAGTTGGACTGCAATGGAACTTCCTTTAGGTTTGAAGGCCTATTATATGTCAAATAGAAGAATAAATGTTGACTTCAAACATGAAGACCTAAGCATATGGAGAAATGGAATGGTCATTTCGATTTGGAGAAGGCATCAGGGAAGCTGGGTATAACTTTATACAGGTTAAAGTCTATTGCCTGTCAGATATTTAGTATAGATCTGACAAGGCACATATTTATTAGATTATGAAATTTAAAGGCAAAGGTCCTGGATGGAAAGCCAACAGCATTTGAATTTATGTTGAAAGCCAGAGGCTTCAATGGAACTGTTTGACTCTGCTTGTATTATGTATGGTAAGATAAAGAAAATTAGAAGAGCAGCATGAAAAACAGTAGCTAGTGTGTTAGAAGACAAAGGACGAAGTGTCCTAAAGGCCCAACGAAGGAAAGGTTTCAAATCAGAAGTAATTAGATGTATTGAATGTTGTTGAAGGGAGTGGCCAGATAAAAGCTTAAAATAAATAATAACAGCCTAGCACTGGTGAGTGAGTTCAAGCCCCATGACCACCACCAACAGCAAAAAGAAAAATCAATAATGACCAAATATAGTTAATTTACCAAGAGTTATATTGGTGAATTCATCCAAAAGTGACAGTTTCTAGGGACTGGTGGCTTATGCCTGTAATCCTAGCTACTCAGGAAGCTCAGATCTGAGGACTGTGGTACCAGCCCTGGCTGGTAGTGCATGAGACTCTTAACTGCAATCAATCACCAAAAATATTAGAAATGAAACTGTGGTTCAAGTGGCAAAGTTCTAGCTTTGAGCAAAAAGAGCTCAGGTACAATGCCCAGGCCTTGGGTTCAAGCCTCAGGACTGGGTACACACACACACACACACACACACACACATAAGCAAGCATGCACGCACTCACGCACGCACATAGGTGCAAGCATGCACACATGCACAAAGGTGAAGACACACATTCTTATAGGAGCTAACATTTCATCAATGTTACTGAATTAAATCAGGAGTTTGAAGTATCTCTAACCAATTCATAATGTGAAGTGAACTAATCTCCCTAATTTTCATCTGGATTTTTTTAAACTGTACTTTTTTTGTCTTTTCTTTTTTAGTAATGGGGATCAAACCCAGGATGTTATACTTGCTAAACGCTTTGCCACTGAGCTACATCCCAGCCCTTCCTGACTAATTTTCAAATGGACAGGTTAAATCTAACATGTGGAAAAGAAAAATATATATATATATGCTCAACAAATTGTTTGGTTTATGCTCCTTCAAACACAAATTGAATTTCATGTTTGCCCATAATGCATGCTACAATACAGGTACACATCATCCAGATACAAATTGAGGAACTGGGAGATAATATTTTGAATCTAAAGATTTGAAATGACTCAAAATTGCCCTTAGCCCTTTGATCAGAGCAATAAAAATATATCTGAAGACGTATCATGACAGAACTCTCCAAGGAGTTTACCCACGTGCATGATTAAGTTCTTAACACGTTGTTGAAAATGGAGGAAGTTGTTAAAGTTGACCAAATGCAGCCTGTCAGTGAACCTAATGATCAGTTGATGTATTCCTTAAGGGAAACGGTCTATTTGTAATGTGCTGAGGCTGTAATGCATTTAGATTCAGCAGTATATCTGCAGTTCCAAATTCTGTATTCCTTACATAGTGTCTTCCCTTTCTATGTGTGTAGAGGATAAAGTGTCAAATAAAAGGTCTATCTTAAACCATCAGAACCAACTAAGGAAACTAGTGAAGCTTATTTTGATTTTCCTATGCTTTGACATCTGTCACAACTCTTAGCTTCTCCTTCTGTACCTAAAGGTGACCCTCTAATTCACAGATTTTTAAAGAGAGCCATTACTGTTCACTTGATGTAAGTTTCTCTTATTCTTGAATTTTCATGTCAGAAAGAGGCATTTAACTTTTCTTGACCTTAGTTTCAGCTTTTTAAAATGGAAGTTTGTATTAGCTCATCTGTAAGATCTCTTCAGGTGCTGAAAAAAAGATAAGTTTTATGGGTTTATGTTAATAAACATGAAATAATGCTATAAGTTATGAAGAGTGACTTGAAGAGCTCTTTTCCACCATAAGGCAGGAATAGTACTCTGATGGCATTCAGTCACATTAGAAAAGGAGAAAAGGTTACACAGTATCTCATAATCCTGAGATGTGGTGTGTAATTATCCATTTGCAAAAGGCTTTCTTTATGTTCTGTTTCACTGGGAAAGTTAGAGCAAAGTGAAAATAAAGTTCTGCAATTATGAAATCTGCTCACTTGGCTCTTTCTGCTCCTCAAAGTAAATTCTGTGTTAATAGAGAAAAGTTAGTTAGTGTAACAGACCCCTAATTTGTTACCATTGTAATTATTTTTTTTCAGACCCATTAACAATTCTGAATGAATTTAATGCTCAGGAAAATGACGATCTCAGCCATGGTCTGATCCAGTCATGGCACATCCTGCTGGGCAAAGGACCTTTGAAATTGCTTCTAATCCCCCTAATTTTCACTTAAACTTTGACTTATTTTCTACCTTTAGGTACTTCCTTACCTGAGATCAAATGTTCTTAAAACCACCATGTATTCATTGATTCATTAAATATATATTAATCATTATGTCTATGTTTAAGCTTAAGCACTAGTAATAAAGCAACGCACAGGTCTGATATTCCAAGCCTCTGAAGATATGAACTTAGTTGTTGTTGCTTTTTGTTTTTCCCCAAGACATTGATGATTGAACCCAGTGCCCCTCAAATGCTGGGCAAGCATTCTGCAACTGAACCATACCCTCAGCCCATGTCATACATTTAAGTAAACTGCTACGAAATGTAGTACATAATATAGAGCAAGTAAGATACTTTAGAATTAAGGACCGACTCAATCTAGGGGGCAGGAAAACTGGAAGAAGCGATGGTTAGCCTGAAATCAATAGAAGAATTGGAACAGGGTGCTGGTGGCTCATGCCTGTAATCTTAGCTACTGAGGAGGCTGAACTCTGAAGATTGGGGTTTGAAACCAGTCTGGGCAGGAAAGGCCATGAGACTCTCTTATCTGCAATAAACTAATCAGAAAAAAGCCAGAAGTGGTGCTGAGACAAAAGTAGTAGAGCTCTGCTAGCTTTGAGCAAAAGAAGCTCAAAGAGCACTTAGGCTCTGAGTTCAAGTCCCCAGGACTGGCATAAAACAAAACAAAAAAGAACTGTCCCAGCCATGCGGGATATATGTATATTTCTGTATTGTTCTTGGGTCTAGGCCTATGTGTCATTCCATGGGAAGACTATATTAGAGATTCAGTTACCACAGCAGTATATTTAAAGGGAAATAAACAGGAAACATCAAGGAATCCTGCAGAATCTAATGGTAGTGCAATAAATGGAAAAATATAAGATAAAAATTGGTGGGAAATGATGTTGAAGAAATCATCAGAGGAAATTTTTATAACATGTTAAGCAGTTTTTCATTTAATCCTAAATGCTACAGTATAAAAAGAAACGTAAAACTGGCTGTAAATTGAAGAAAAACCTAGCACATTCTACTGAACATTAGATTGGAAGGGGGCAAGCCAGGAAGCAGGAAAACCATTTTGTACACGCCATGATATTCATACTACATACCAGGATAGAAATAATGGTATCTTGGACCAGGTTAAAGATACTGAGTCCTGATCCTTTGACTTATTTAAGAGCTGAAACCACTGGGGATTGTTAGATCTATGCAAAGAAGGAGACAAAGCAGTGAAGCATTGCTCACTGATTTCTGGATATAAATAGTGGGTTGATGGTGTGGGTTGTAGTGTTGGCACTTGCATAATGGGAAACTGGAGAATAGTGCTGAGATGGTACCTGTCAAGAGGAGAATGAAGTATCAGAGGTCAGGAGAAAAGTTATGAATTTTAAAATTGAGTAGAGTGTAAGATATCCATTGGAGGTGGAAATGGGGGGGGGGTGCATGGGTTTCAGATGCAGGAGCTAAATCTGGATGAGATTTGAGAGTCGTTTTGGTGTAGGTGCCTTCAGCTTTTGAAGCATTGCTATTTGCCTTTATATGATGGAACTAAGTTTACCTTGAATTAGTAACATCGTTGAGCACTTCTCACTCCTTTAGTTTTGAGTGAGTTCTTTAAAGTAAGGAATTATATTTCCTATTCTTGTCATTCTCACATCCTCTAGCCTAGAGGCTACCGTGAGAACTTCTGGATTGTTTATTAAATTGAGTCATTTCCTATGATCTTCCTTCACCAACTGTCTTGGCTATAACCTACAGAGCCCTGTGTCATGGCTTTTTCTTCTGTGCTAAAGAAACATGTCTCTTTTCTTGAACTCTGCTCTATTCTCTTGGTGGGGGATATTTTTATTATCTTTAAGTAGTTGTCCAAAGGAGTTGCCAATCACCGAGGCAGTTTATGAATACAGTGCATCTTGATCAGTGACACACTTTCATAATTTTCACCACCCTTCCCAACCCACTCCTTTCCTTACTTATCTTAATTTTAGGATATGCATTGAATTTTTTTGCCACTAAACAAAGCAGTTTTTGTGTACAATGCAGCTTGATCTGTGTCATCACTTAGTAATCTATTTCTTCATAGTGTGGAGAAAACAACATATAATACAAAATGATATAAAACTGGTATTGACATGAGTGGTGAACAGAAGCATTTCTTCTGCATTGGACAATTACTAAACAATGATATCTCTGACCCTCAATTTACCTGTCTGCAAAAGAAATGATCTCTAAGATCCCTTCTAAATCCCAGAAATTCCCATTTCATTTCCCCTCTTACTACCTAATTTATTTTTAATCTCTTGTATTCTGAATTATGCATATCAGTGTTTATATTCCTAAATAGATAGTTATTTTTGGTATTTTTTTGAATTTTGTCCTCTGCTCAAAATATTCACTAACTCACAAGAAGTTGTATTTTCTGATTCTGCTCATAGTGATAAGCCCAATAAGAGGCTAACTTTATTCTTATTGGATGTGGTTGAATAGAAACAAGTTGCACTTTTCCTTTGTACAACCTCAATTCAACAAAATGTCCCAAGGCAAGAATTAAGTATTATTTTAAATGAATACCAGAAAGTCAATACCTGAGGTGTATCTGAGTTGTGTCTGAGGGAGGGAAGATGAATGAACAGAGAAAAAGAGGGGAGAGCAGTCATATTACAGTATATTCCATGTATAGCTTATGAAGCTAGGAAAATTGAGGGGATGGATAGAGTTGGAAGTGATGAGGGAAATCAGTGAAGATGGTGATATTGATTAAGATGCATTGTACTCACAGGCTGACATGTTGTATGGTAAAACTTTGGCACAACTACTTAAAGATAATAAAATTAATTAAAAATACTCTATTTTTTTAGACTTGATTAATGTTAAATGATAAACTCTCTGGGAAATTTTCCTATGTGTTTTCTTCTAAGCAGTGGAAAAATAATTCAAACAGCAATCTTTTTTTGGGGGGGGTCCGGTCGTGGGGCCTGAACTCTGGGCCTGGGCGCTGTCCCTCAGCTCTTCAGCTCAAGGCTAGCCCTCCTACCACTTGAGCCACAGCACCACTTCCAGTTTTTGTCTTTCTGCTTATGTGGTGCTGAGGAATCAAACCCAGGGCCTCATGCATGCAAGGCAAGCACTCTACCACTGAGCCACCTTCCCAGCTCCAGCAATCTTTTATTTTCAATATTAAAAAAATGAAAATAGATGTCATTATGTCATTATAATAAAAGAACCTAAATTCCTCTTATAATAATTTCTTGTTTGGACCCCATCTTTCTAGATATTGGGGCAGA
Organism: Dipodomys ordii; assembly: GCF_000151885.1. NCBI lineage: Eukaryota > Metazoa > Chordata > Mammalia > Rodentia > Heteromyidae > Dipodomys > Dipodomys ordii. Next base: position 4,135,516 of record NW_012267241.1, read on the forward strand.
CATCTTACATTTCTGGAGAGATCAGCCAGTATTTATATTTCTAATTCTTCATCTCTGTAATTCTAAATACCAGTGTGTTGTACAGCTTTGTGTTTTGTATCAGGCTTATGAGATGCTCTAGCTTTTAGACATGAAGAAAATGTAGCTGTTATTTAGAATGATAATCGGCCTCACATGCACAAAGCAAGTAAAAAACATTATATAATAGCCAGGCATATTTTCTTTCTGTGGAAGAGTTGAAGCAGGTGACCCACGGTTTCTTATCGTTTTCACATTCTGTGATTCTAAATGTTAATGATGTGGCCATGTGCATTAAGTGCTTTGAGCTCAGGAGTAACACACTATATAAATTCAAGGACCATTACGTGCATAATCACAGCTGTTAAGCAGGGACAAATTCCCTATTTGCATGATATCCTCAAGAAATCCCAAGGGAAAAACTGGTGAGAACCAAACCACTGTTATCTTTTTTCTTTTTTTTTAAAGAGAAGAAAGGAAGGAAGAAAAGGAGGAAGACACAGAGAGAGTGATAGAGAGAGAGAGAGAAGGAGATAGAGAGAAAGGCTCCTTTGCTTCACCAGCTCCTCCTCAACACATTGCTGCAGGTAAATCATCCATTTGTCACTTTGCAAAATATCCCAAATAATATTCTCCCTTGATTCAAATAAAATTTCCAATGCCAAGCCGTGCTGGTTGCCAGAAGTGTGTTTAGGTTAATTGCACACCTGCATTTTATTTCTAGTAAATTGCATAGAGCACCCCCTCCCTTCCCCACCTCTTTGTGCCCCTCACAAAGCCAGAGCCCACCTGTCTGGAGGCTCTTCGGGCATTGAAGGGCTGCAACAAAAAAATTAGTCATCCTCTTTTCTTCCCAATGACTTCTTTGACCTTGAGACTTCTAATGGCATCTCAGACAAAATGAACATAATCTAATGGACAGCGGGGAAGAGGGAACGGCTGGGTACATCTGTCGTATTACTGGGCTGTCTGAACAGTCAATGAAGCAGGGCCAAACCATAAGAGGCCTGTTCAGTTTAGCTCCAGGGTCTGCAGAGAAGGAGCACAATCATTTATCTTTATTTACTGAACTCTGCTTTCTGTTTAAGAAAAAAAAAATTGACAGGTTGACAAAAACCCACGTTGGCGCTGCCCGCTGCCCAGAGATAAATACTATTTGTGCTCTGGAGAGTCAAGGACAGCTCACGATGCCCTTTAGCTGGTCTCAGTAGGTGCCTATCATATGAAAACAAAATGCCAAGGTACTTGGTTCCTCTTTCTTCACCAATACCTCCATCTTGCCTTAGAAGGATCTCTGTAGTTGAATCCACAAGAAGGAAGTCTTATTTGGAAGAGGAGGAAGAATTTCCTGGAGGAAATAAGACAAATTGGGTGAATTCAGGCAAGATATCCAGGTGACCAAGACAATTGGGAGATGTCTTTGTATGTTTGGGATTGCTTTGTGATGAGAAGGTGAGATCTACCCACACCATCCATAACAATAAACACTTCCAGTTGCACTAAGAAAGTGGAAACACCCAGTTCTACAGACACCACCTACAGAGAGAACTTTGTCCCTGTGCTATGCTATGGATCAGAAATTCAGAAACTGGATTTTAAAGACCTGTCCACTTGTTTCTGTCTAGATTTCATAACTTATCTGTCTCATGTCACTTCTACAATTTATATTTCTAAGGTCAGTCTTTACTACGTTGGAATTTATGCCATTCAGAGAAAGTATAGACATTCCAATGGACTTGGGAAAAGCTAACTGCTTTTTTCCCTTTCTTTTTTCTTTGTCTTGCTATTCTCATTCTCTCAAATCTCCCCTTTTGTGTATGTTTTATGTATGTATAGTCATGCAATAGAACCCAGGTAGCATTTATAAATATGCAAAAAAGGGTTTGCCTATAAAACCTTCGTACTGATGGCAATCACAATGCAAAAGAAAAAAATAATCTGACCTCTGAGCTTTCTAAGGTATTATGGCCATTTACATTTAAGCCTCAGGTTAATTACCTTGACTCAATATTCTGATAAACACCTATTTAAACCCTCTAATTTGTGATTGAAGATATGCATTCCAATTGATACAATGTCATTTTTTTCTCCTCGTTAAGATGATTTCATGTTGATTTTAGTATTAGAAGATGTTAGTTTTGAAAATTTTCTTCATACTTGTAACATATCATTTGCAGGAGAAAACAAAACCAAACAAAACAAAACACCAAGCCACTTATGGGCAGGGACTGGAGTTAGGGATTTAGTGCAAGGTAAGTTTCAGAGCTTGGGATCTCCTGCATTTGGGTATGAGAGATTTGAATTTCTGCTTTGGGGGCACTGAAGATCCATTAATGTTCATCCCTTAGACTAACTTTGACAAGTATCTGTCAACTACTCTCTTCTTTTTTTAACAGAGTAAGTGTGACCTCTAGATGTGTGCCTGTGAAGATTGAGTACTAGAGGATTAATAAATGATAGTCTGAGCAGAGACAGAGGCTCGGCATTCTGGAGCCAGGGTCAATGCTGGAAAACTTATTACAGGGAAATCCGTCTAATTTTAGCTACACGGTTGGAGGGCATGATGAAGATAAATTTATGAGTACTAGGGCAGAAAAATTAGAAAAGGAACAGGAAGGGATTTTATTGACACAAAACCATGATCTTATTAGATGGTGTTACTGAACCAGACATCAGGGTAAGGGTAGACAGGCCACTTGGAGAGTATGAGTAGTAGGACGGGAAATGGTAGTGACCCAGACTGAGGTGGGTTGGGTTTAGAGCAACCGATCCGTGAATTCTCAGTTGTGGAGCTGGAAGGAGGAAGCTGATGCATTTCTGTGGTGACAAAGTTGGCAGCTGTAGACGCCAGCAGAGAAGGGAAGATTATGTTTCTGAAAGTCGTTTTGAAAGTTTGTGATCCATGGCTTCTGCTGGCTTGTAACATTGTCTGTGTCATGTTTAGGAAAATGGCCTTGGCTGATGTAGGGGTAAGGCCATGAGAACCTGATACGACAGGCCAGAGCCATTGAAGTAGTGATGACATGAACCATTTTGATTGTTGTAGATGAAACAAACACCAACAAGACTGACTTCCTCTCTCTGCACTGTTGCCTAAAATTGTTGACTAACATTTTCTACCCCCTCAGGGGATGAACAATCATCATGATATTATTATTCCATTAACTAAGAAAACACTAAATTCATTTTAAAGAGTATAGCTATATCCTTCATTCATTTACTTAATGATTTACGTAAATAAAAAAGAAACAGTTTGAGGATATTATAATGAGTTTCTTTCAAAACGTCTCAACTCATTATCACTTCCTATTCAGTTTGCTATATATAATTGAATAATTCAACTCATAGCTGTTAAGCATAATTATTATGAGACACTTTGAGATATTTAACATAATACCCATTCCTGCCTTGAATTTTATTTCTTACATCTCTTACATTGTTTAATTATTTTTCATTTATTTATTTTTAATGTATGTGCCAGTACTAGGACTTTACCTCAGGACTCACTCATTGACTGGCACGCTACTACCTGAGCCATGCTTTTAGTCCAGCTTTTCACTGATGCATTGAAGATGAAATTTCATTGAGATTTTTGCCTGGGTTGGCTTTGAACTGTGTCCTCAGATCTCAGGCCCCTGAGCCACTGGCATATAGCTCTTTTATATTATTTATATCAGCAGATAACTGTATCTGTAGATAACTGTATACTTTTTATTAATCAAAATCACTTTATGATAAAAATCTGTGTTTGTATTTACTTTAATCAGTACTGAATAGTGTGTAGTACCATGTTATGTGCTAGAATTCTATTTTATCATCTCAGATATCCTAGCAGGTTTCATATGAAAACGAACACCCAAAGTAATCTCAAGGCTTAGCACAAGCATAGATTATGTCTTTATTCGAGGAAGGGGGGAAGGAGTATGCAAAAGAGTCATGGGGTATGATGGGGTAAGACTGATGGGGCACATTGAATACCTATGTGGAAGTGTCACAATAAAAACCCTTCTTATATAACTGATGTAGGCTAATACAAATATATTTTTAAACAGACCACTTCTCATTAATTTCAGTGTATAATAAAGTTCCTGTCTGCACCACTGAATTGAGGCCCAGTATCCTTCCATCTCAAGATCTTACCATCTTCTGCACAAAGGACTACCAGGTCCTTGTGAAGGAAGAGAGATAGACTATTACATATGATGGATTTCAGGTACAGATTGAAAGTGGCTTCATCGCTTCACCTGGAAATTCCATTGAATAGAGCCTGATCACTTTTCCAACAGCTATTACTAACTTAAATCATCCAATCTCTTCCTTTGGAGACAATAAGTTCCTGAAGCCTGCAATCTGACTTTGACATTAGAGCAAGCTACAGTTCAACCAAGAGCCTTTCTAATCCCTCATATGCATTGTTATCTTTCCAACCTGTTTTGTTTTCAACCTGGGGAGTTTTGTTTATGTGTGACTGTGATACAGTCACATATAAAGCATAGAATAAGGTAGGGAAGATGAGCAAGAAAATGTTTATAGAATCTAGTTCATATGAAAGGGGGAAATATAATTTAGCAGAAGCTTACAGTCATGCAAAAGGAGAAAGAGAGGTAAGCTGATCACTTCGGAGATGACTGCTATACCTTGAGAAAGGATAGCCAGGGCTTAAACCAAGGTTGTGTGAAAGAAAAAGAAAAAAAAAAGAGACGTTTGAAAGATATCTGGGAAGAAGAACATCTGGCTTTGTAGAAAAGTAGTCAATCAAAGTCAAAAGCACAGGTACTCATTCCAATTATTCATTCCACTTGCTGTTTAATTTCCTTTATCCTTTGAAGCATTACACTAAGATGAAGATAGTCACATTTGACCTATAGATTTTTAAAGTGTGGGGCTCACATGATATTAAATAAATGAGAATGTTTCACGAACTGTGATATATAATATAAATGGCCATTAAGTAAAGAAGAAATTGTTTAAAAATGTCTTCGAAGTATTAAGCTTGGATATGAATGGGAATGCTATGTGCTTACAGGTCAATGGGAATAATAATATCTTATTATTTCCTAACAGAAATAAAAATAAGTGGCAGATGGAACATGATGGTGGATTTGGGGCTGGACACAATATGCTCATTTAATCCAGATATTCAGCTGGCTTTATGTAGTAGCAGTGTGTCATAGTTGGGTTTCCCAGAAGAAGATCATGAATTTTTGCAAGGAATTTACTTGGCAAATACAAAGAGAGCAGGGGAAAACAAAGGAAGAAGCCAAAGATCAGACTTTTAGGCAGAGAAATCTGAAAGATAATTTCATCTTGATCTTGAAAATGGGGGATTTTTGACTTGTGTCCCTGGTTTGTTGCACATGAGACAGTGCAGCTTAGCGTTCACATTTTTGTATCTGGTGGTTAATTGCTGGCTAACGGATTGAGAGCACATAAGCCTCTAGGTGCTTCCCAACCTTTCTTGAGTTGACAAATTGGCTCCAGGAACTAATGATAGAAATTCAGGTGAAGAGGATCTGTCATTTGGAATAAAAAAAATGTAAAACCTGAACTAGCAAAATGTAGCCAATGAGGTCTCTGCGAGGCTTGAAAGGGGTGACATTGATCAAGATATATTCATAAACCGCTTTGTTAAATAGCAAGTCCTTTAAGATAATATAACTACTTAAAGAGACTTTAAAAAGAAAAAAAGTGTAGTTGCTGACTCCAGAAAAGTGTTTCTTTCAATCCTTTCCTTTCCATTTTTTTCTTTTCTCTCTCTTTTTCTTTTCTTCCATTTCTCTCCTTCCCTCCCCTCCCCCTCCCTCCCCTCTCCCTCCTTCCCTCTCTCCCTCCCCCCCTCCCTCCCTCCCTCCCTCCCTTCCTTCCTTCCTTCCTTCCTTTCTTCTTTCCTTCCTTCCTTCCTTCCTTCCTTCCTTCCTTCCTTCCTTCCTTCCTTCCTTCCTT
>NW_012267241.1:4141526-4160897 GCF_000151885.1 Dipodomys ordii
CCTTCCTTCCTTCCTTCCTTCCTTCCTTCCTTCCTTCCTTCCTTCCTTCCTTCCTTCCTTCCTTCTCTAATAAGTAAAGATAATGGTATTATGTGTTAATGGAATTTTAAACACCTCTTAGCTTTTTAAGTCATTATTTCTCTGTCCACAAAGTTCTGACTTGCAGATTGTGATATTGTCTTTCCTCCAGTTTTATTCTAATGTCCTAGGAGATCTGAAAGGACAAATTTGTAACTTATCTACAATTCTCTACAAACGTTTGCCAAAACCTCCAGCATCTTCTCAGTTCTGATTGTGTCTGTCACTGCCCCATGTTCTTCCAGCCACCCTCGGCATGCTGCCTTCACTCCCAGAAGAGAGATCAACCACTTCTTATCCTCTCATACTCGCTCTCACTGTGCTTAGACTGCTTCTTCATTTTTATTGCTTTATATTAGCTGCAAGAGGGGGCAAGAGATCTCATTGTTATATTTCCAGACATGTTTACAATATATTCAAAGACAGTTTATCTACTTGATCACACTCTCTGCCCTCTCTTCCTCAAAAAAAATAGTATCTCCAACAAGTTTACTTGTTCTGTTTTCATAGCTGCATATCATTAGTTTTGTCAGTATGCAATGTCTTTTATCCTCCTCATCAGCACAATCCTTTCCCAAAAGTCCCCTCGACTCACCACCTACAGAGTCCATATATACTTGCAATGTCTTACACAGCTATTCAACCTTTTTCATTTTCCTTTCTCTCCCGTTCTACTCCTTAACAGTCTCTTAGCTTGATTTATGTTTGAGTGTATATGTATATATAATATATATATATATATTCTTTCTTTCTTTCTTTCTTTCTTTCTTTCTTTCTTTCTTTCTTTCTTTCTTTCTTTCTTTCCTTCTTTCCTTCTTTCCCTTGTTTGGATTTCATGCACACAAGGAGAAAGAAATCTTTGTCTTGTATATATGTTTATCTAATTTGGGGAGGGGAAGGAGAAGCACAAAAATGGTGGGACATCTGGTATCCTTATTTCAGCCTTTTGTTATTTCCCTTCCTCTCCCCAATTAGAAAAATGTATATACAAGATGCAGGACACCGGAATGAAATACAGTGACTACAGAGGTTATACCATATGGGAAGAACATACAAAGAAACAAACAAAAAAATCGCCTGTAATCCTAGTTACTCAGGAGGCTGAGATCTGAGGATCACGGTTCAAAGCCAGCCTGAGCAGGAAAGTCCATGAGACTCATCTCCAATAAATCACTAGAAGACTGGAAGTGGTGCTATGGCTCAAGCGGTAGAGCACTCGCCTTGAACTGAAGAGTGCAGGGAGAGCGCCCAAGCCTAGAGTTCAAGCCCTACTACTGACAGAAAACAAAACAAAACAAAAAACCACCACATAGTACATTAAAAAAGAGCAGCATACAGGATGACCCATTGTAACAACAAGATCTACAAGACACTATGTTGAAAATGAATTTTACAACTTTTGGGGAGGTGGGGAGGAAATGGCTGGTAGAAGAAAAACAAAGGAGGGGTTAACAGTGCTCCATAGAAAATGGACTCATTACCTGGCTCATGTAACTAACCCCTATGTACAGTATCCTTACAATAAAAAATATACATAAAAATGGTGGGACAAAAGGTGAACCAATTCAGCAGTGATACTCACTAGACATTATGTTGTAAATGGACTTTACAACTTGGGGGAGTGTGTCAGGAAGGAAAAACTGGGAGAGAATGAAGGGGATGATACTGTTCAAAGTGGAATGTACTCATTACCTGACTTCTGTAACTGTTACCCCTTTGTACATCACCTTTACAATAAAAATTTTTAAAAAATGGAATAAATGATTTTCAGGCACCATTGTGTTATTCCCATGAAATCCTTAAGCACTACAAGCCCTATGTGAAAAATGAAGTTATTTTTGAAAATAATTGTGAATGTGCTAAGTAAAATAGATAGGCATTGAGCATGAGGAAGTAAGCCCTATTTTGCAGGAATCTCTGGTTTTCTCGTTGATACACAGACGTGTCTTGAAGGCAAATCGGCCACACGATGCTCTCTAAGCTCTCAAATTAAGTTAGAAAGTTGTTTTTTTTTAACCTCCCTGGGAAGAGAGAGGATTTATGTGGCAGAATTTTTACTTAGTAATTAATTTGGACCCCAACAGCGTGGAGATGGTGAGAAAGGGACCCTATTAAGACTTGATATTAAGTTAATAGCAGGTGACAGAGACTTCATCAAACCTCTGTGCAAAACATCAAGTAGATGGAAATTTCAGTTCTGGTACATTACTCAGCTGAGTACCATCAGACCTGCTTACAAGGGTCATAAAGATTATTTGTACATTAAAGAAGGGCCTGTCCATCAAGCTCAGTATGAAAAGAGAAGCAGGAAAATTACCATCTCATCAAATGCAAAAAAAATCAGTGCAATTCTACTAATGAAACACCCAAGACTGAAAAAGATTCTCACTGGTTATTTTTCATTATTTCCTCAGAAACTAAGAATATATATATATATATATATATATATATATATATATATGTGTGTGTGTGTGTGTGTGTGTGTGTGTGTGTGTGTGTGTTCATACACACACACTTGATTTTTTTCCAGGAAGAGTGAGGTACAACTATCACAGATTTTTATTAACATTTCTATATCTGCCATGGAAAATGAGAACGAGGCTCTAGCAAGATTATCTTTGTTATTTAGACAAAACAGGCCTAGACATATAATCCAAGCTACTTAGAAGGCTCAGGTCTGGAGGACTTTACAACCTTGACAGAAAGTTTCACTATATGCTAAAATGACCAACAAAAATTGGGACTGGAAGTGTGGCTCAAGTAGTATAGCACCATCCTCACAAGCATCAGATCCTGGGTTTAAACACCAGTATTCCAACAGCAAAAAGACAACAAGTCAAACTTGCTAGCTAAATAGTGGTAAAAGTCATGCAACAAAATGGAAATTTGGTAAAGATAGGACAGGTATTAAAGAATTAACAGCCTCTTTGAAATACTAACTCTTCTCCTTCATTGATGTATAAGATCACTATATACAGGTAGAGATCAGGATAAAAGCACTAACAGGAAAAAATGTGAATAAAATTTCCTCCAAATGGCAACATTTTTCAATATGTAATATTATAATATAAAAGGCTGGTACAATTGAATGTTGCAAATAGTAATTTGGAAAATAAAAAGACATATTTCTTCTTGAACCATTGGAGAATCAGTTATCAGATCACGGACACTGGACTACTGTCTATCTGTTGTGAATTGACTCCACCACTTAGCTACACTTTTGTGTCTGCTGAATAGGAAGCTGAGAAGTTGTGTGCCAATGGTTTCTAACAGGATTATCTTTGTTTCTTATCTCTGTCCCTTGTGCCTTCTATAAGCCAAAAGGACATCTCTGATTAATACGGTAATTAGATGGTTATTAAAAACAGTAATCATGCAGAAATTATTTGATGCCATAAACATCCCATACAGAGAAAATATTTGAACATTTAAAAGTTGAACATTGCAATTGGCTTTATATGCAAGAAACCAAAGGGGACATAAAGAATTTTTAAGTTCCCAAGAAAGCACTCACATTAAGAACAAGTTGTCTTCTTGATCAGGTTGGAAGTTAGTGTTACACATCCAACAGATTCCCCTGGTGGCCAGTAGCAATGAACCAATTTCTATTAATGAAGAGCTCATGTTTATGGCTAATATAGAAGAAAATGTACTGATGGGGGGAAGCTCAGTCATTCATTGGTGATAGCTTAATTCTGGTAATTTCCAATTTCCAAGCTTGTTTTAATTTGTTATCAAAGTCATCACTCATTCCGGCTGAAGTCAGAAATAGTTTTTTTTGTCGTCTGTAGCTTGACAGATTATTCAGATGGAACCCCATTTTTTAAAGCTCACCTGCTCAGCATCTGTGATGCACTCACAAGTTCCAAGTGCCATAGATTTCAGCATTAGAGTAAAGATGAAGAGAAGGAAGGCCGTTTTCCTGCAGCTGTCTGAACCAGAGGTGTATGTTTCTTATCTCTATTTCCTGATTGAAACTCACTGGTACAGAGTCCAAGATGAGGGCAGTAGGTAGGGAAAGAAGAATGTATTATCTAATCTATGCTAAGTTAACCTTGTGTCTGTCCTTGTCCGTCATTGCCACAGGGAATTTTCACCTTGATTTTGCTATAAACCAGAGACTACTCTCACAGGATTTGTCTGGACTTTTCCAATTCTGCTCCATATTTACTGTGCTCCACAATGTCCAGGAGAATGGTCATCCCAGTGCATTTGGCCAGCTGCATGGAAGCTTAGCAAATGATGCTATAAAAATATCAAACACTATTTAGAAATCTAACTTCATGGTTTATCTTAGAGTCTGCAATTTACAAAGGCAGTTCTACTAACAGAAATGGGCATTAATGTTCACAGTTTTATCAGTTTGTTAGTGGTGAAATAAAAACTTCTACTTGGTTCTAAGACCAGTGAATGGAGGGTATATGAAAACTTGTGGAATTTTAATTTATATATGGAGAAGCTAGAAAGACTTTAAGAGTACTTCTACAGAAGAGAAATAGCAGCTCAGATAGGTTAAATTAGCACATTTGTAAAGCTTGGTAAGGTTGCCGTGAAGATTTGAGGACTGACTTACAGACAGAGTTGAGTTGTTGTATGTATTTATGTATTTATTTAACTTTAAGTAATTGTACAAAGGTGTTTCAATTCACCATGCTACTTTATGATTATAATACATCTTGATCAACATCATCCTCTTCATTACTCTTTTCCATCTTTCCCACCCAACCATTCCTCTCAATTTTTACCTCTCAAGAAAATGAACATTTTAGACAGAGATGGCAGAAAAGGACAGAAGGAGAGGAAGTTTTTAATAAAGAAGAACACTTAGGGAAGAGCATCCTTGTTTCAAAGACTCATTATCCCTCTACATCTGTTGTCTCAGTGTATCGTTTAGAATATCTTCTTCTAAATAGGCTTTATTTTGATTGATTGGTTGCTGAGGTTGGTACTGGGTATTGAAGTCAGGGCTTTGTGCATGGTAGCTAGGGCATTTAACCACTGAGTTACAACCCCTAGAATCTCTTTTTGTTTTTCATTTAAAATTTATTTTATTTTCTTTAAGTACTTGAACAAAAGAGGTGCCATATAATGATGCAGTTTATGAAAAAAAAGCATCTTGATCAGTGTCCCCTCTTTCCACATTCTTATCCCCATTTGATCCACACCTTCCTTTAATGTTCTTAGTTTTATGGTTCATACAGTACAACAAATTCTTATCTGCATTCTCCCCCACCTTCTTTCCTTGGTCCCACCTTCCCTCTTGGTTGTACCCATTTCCTGGTATTGGTTTTATTGAGCTTTAACCTAGTCCTTCTAAAAGATTATATTTGTAGAACCTCTCCCCCTCCCTCCCTTCCTTCCCTCCCCACCCCAGCCTCTAGCAAAAGTAGAGAACAGGAAGACCCCAGAATAGATTAAACTGATAGAGACATTAAACCCAAAACTTCAAGATTTTTTTCTGAATCTATAAAGAAACATTCACAGACCTAACCACAGTTCTCTCATGGTCAGTGAGTAGCTTCCAGGGATAATAAAGAATTGTCTCCTTTATTGCTTTGGCTTATGCTTCTGTCTGTGAGGCCAAGAATCTGGAGCTCCCAGAGCCAGGCTGAGGAAAAAAAAAAAAACAACATAGTAGAATTAAATAATGGGATCTCTGGTGCACATGTGTAATGAAGAAAGGGTTGAAGAGATGGAACCTTGTATGATGGGACTTTCCATCTATTATCACTTGTTTTTCTGGGTTCAAAGGAGGAGGGAGGAGACTTGGGGGAGGAGAAAATAGTGTCCTAATCTTATGATAAAAGTAATATGATTTCTATAGCTGTTATCTCTCTTTGCCAGATTTCCGTTCCCTCCATAATGCTCTTAAATATTGGTTAAAATAAAAATTTTGGTTCCATTAAACATATGAAAATGTGTTTCATTGAATGTAGTTGGCTTGGGAAATGTATTTTTATTCTTTCTAGCCATACTCCTGCAGTTGCTGCATGTGGTAGTAGGATGGGCTGGCCACGGGGCTTCACTCAGAGTCAGGCCTAACCGTGACCATGGTGTCCAGTGTAAGCCCTGGTAGTCTGTTCACCAGCTCAGCCCTGCTAAGCTTCTCATGGATACCACAGTGGTACATTCCTCTCACCAGTACACACTGAGATCATCAAGATCAAGTGATGATGGCTTTGATTGCACTATGGAAACAGAAATGTCTGTGATGTTACAGGTACTATGGGAGGAGACATGGAGACATCCATTCATCACTGACTTAAATTCTTATTTCTTATTTATGTACCCCATGCTGCAAAATACCCAAAGAGCACCCCTCAATTATTGAACATAAAGAAGTTACAATTTTTCCTCCATTTCCATAGGAAGGAAACTAAGTCAGGTTAAGGTTATGTTATGTAATAAATGGTAGATTTTCACTCTAATTTCTCACCTCTTAAACAAACATGGCCCTCTGGCCATGCTAATTTTACAAATATAATCTGTAACTGACCTCCTGAATTTTTTTTTCTGGTCCTGGTGTTTGAACTCTGCACTTGGGCACTGTCCTTGGGCTCTTTTTGTTCAAGGCTAGCACTCTATCACTTGAGCAACTGCTCCACTTCTGGCTTTTTCCATGTTTCATTAGAGAGAAGTGTCTTATAGCCTTTCCTCCCCAGGCTGGCTAAGCACTGTGATCCTCAGATTGCAGCCTCCTGAATAGCTAGTAATTATAGGCATGGGCCTCTGAGGCCTGTCCTGTCCCTTCTGACTTTTATATTGGCATTTTTCTCTCCATGAAACTCTTCCCCATATGCCTCTTTTTTCTGTTTCTTCTCTTGCAATTTATACTTTAAAATTCTTCTGCCAGTTTAGGTACCGTACCGTCAACAACTTATTTCTATAATCCTAGCTACTAAAAAGCTGGGAATCATAAAGATTGCAATTTAAGGCAAGCTTGCATAAAACATTCCTGAGCCCATCTCACTCATTTCAAAACCTGGGCCTGGACCTTTCATCCCATCTACACAGGATATAGGAGAACAGCAGTGAAGGCTTGCTTAGGCTTAAATGCAAGACCCTGTACACAAAATAAACAAGGCTAAGGGCTAGAGGCATGATTCAAATGGTAGAGGGCTTGCTTGGGAAGCATAAGACCCTAAGTTCAAACCCCACTATTGCTGGGGGAAGTGCTTACACATAAGGAAAAAATTTCTTTTTTTAATTTAATTTTATTTTATTTGTGAACATACTGTACAGAAGGGTTACAATTACATGGGCAGGATAATGCGTACATTTCTTACCAAGCATTGCAGCCTCCTCCTTTGGTTTACCCTTCACATCCCTTCCCAGCCTCCCCCCTCCCCACCAATCCCAATCCTTCTCCTTCCCCTCCTCCCCGCACCTACGTTGTAAAGCTCGTTTTGGACATGAGAACTTGTACTTCTCATTGTTGCAACAGGTCTACCTGTATCCTTAAACAACTGGTTTTTCCCCATCTCCTCCACAAGTTATACTGACATCAAATATAGTGAAAGCAGGGGTTATACTGTGGGGGAGGGACATACAAAGCAACAAAGAGATAATCTTATAAATGCATTAGAAACACATGCATGAAAGAAAAAAACATTAAAATACATATCTAAGGGTTCATTTTCCTGACATCACATTATCTGGCCTTTTCCCCTTGACTCATACATATACTAGATATTGCAAATAAGGGAAACCATGGGACCTATGTTTCTTTGGGCCTGGCTTACTTCACTTAATATAATTTTTTCCAAGTTTTTCCATTTCCTAACAAATGGGGCAATGTCATTCTTTCTGATGGAGGCATAGAATTCCATTGTGTATATATACCACATTTTCTTGATCCATTCATCTACTGAGGGGCATCTGGGTTGGTTCCATATCTTAGCTATGGTAAATAATGCTGCAATAAACATAGTTGTGCTGGTAGCTTTAGTGTGGTCTTGTTTGTAAACATTTGGGTAAATGCCCAAAAGTGGGATTGCTGGGTCATAGGGGAGTTCTATGTGAAGTGTTTTGAGGAACCTCCATACTGCTTTCCAAAGTGGTTGAACAATGAAGTAAGGTTCCTTTCTGTCCACATCCCCTCCAGCATCTGTTGTTGTTAGAGTTCTTGATTTTTGCCATTCTAACTGGGGTGAGGTGATATCTCAATATTGTTTTGATTTGCATTTCTTTTATGGCTAGGGATGTTGAACATTTCTTCATGTGTCTATTGGCCATCCTTCTTTCTTCTTCAGAGAAGTAAGGAAACAATTTCATTCAGGGTACTTCCATAGAGAGGACACTTCAGACCTGAAAAATGGAGTTCTTGGAAAGGTGGTGTCACCTTGGACATTTATAGAAAGTAGTAGACAAGTACAGATAGACTGATTTGCCATCAGAAAAGTTCAGACAATGTGTCTGCTTTTAAGGGGATAGCTTTTCAGTTCCTTTACTAAGTTATGAGACAAAGAATGGGCAACTGGAGAATGAATGCTTGAATGTTCAGTAGGGAAAAAAGAGAAGACCTCTGTTCAAGTCTGTCCCAGAGAAACTGGGAAAGCATCAATGAATTTTGTGAAAAGAATGAATAGCAGGTCTTGTCTGAAGTTAGAGAATAAGCAGGTACTGATAACTTATATTTGGCTTAGATCCCATAACATAGATTCAAAGGCAGCCCAGGCAGAACATTTCAAGGAACTTTATCTCCAAAGTAACCAGCAAAGAAGCAGGATTTGAGGTGTGACTCAAATGGTAGATCATTCACCAAGCAAGCAAGTCGAGCAAGAAAAAAAAAAACAAACTCCTCCAAAACTACTTTTTTAATGCCAGGTAGTAGGAAGGTCATTCTTTCATTTTCCTAAATATGAAAGGTGGGGAGATTTCTTCCTGCCATGGCTCTGCAGCATTTTGGTTCTGTCATATTTCAGGACAGTCCTCCAATCTGTATCAGTAGCTTCCTGTCCTTACTCCCAGCATACCTGGGCGCTCCATCTATCATTGCTCTCATGACACTGTTTACTTATGTGTTTGCTTGGCTGAATTCCGAGTTAACTCTCCCCTAGAAGACAATTGTCTTCTTGTCTTTTTTTTTTAAGGCCTACACTTTTAGCCCAGAACCTTGTCTATAAGAGGCATCGTTAATTATAGACACAGAGCAGGTAGACTGAGACTGGGACAAAGCTGGTACAAAGGCACAGGGAATGAAGCTGAGACTCAGACTCATGCAAAGGGACAGGTGAAGAGGAAACCGAAGCTCTGTACCCTGAAGTGGCTCCAGTTGCTACCAGGGCCTCCTGAGTCACGGCTGAAGACGCGCTCTCACATCCCCAGTGGTTCATCTGAGAGCCCGGTCCTCTGCCATCCTGGGCTGTCACTTTCATCCTCTCTCCTGTGGCTGATTTTTCTGCGGTTCGGATGACACTGCTGTCAGGAAGTTGTTCCTGGCAGTTCAGCAAAGGGAAACGGAGGGTATTGTATTCCATCAGCAGCACATGGATCCCTTCTCTTCTCACCACTTCCGCCCTACAAATATTTATAGATATCATTATGCCTCCCTTAGCTATCATTTATCCAAGCGGTAACAGCACCAGTCTTTGCATCTTGCCTCATAAATCAACCCCTCCAGCCCCTGTAATCATCTCCCTGCTCCTCTCTGAACTCTCCTGGGTCTGACAACATCTTAATAAGGTACCCCAAACTGAAGTCTTTCTCTGCCAGGGTACCAAAGCAATTACCTGCCTATTAGGGGGATGGCATATGCTAAAAAGACATTTTGGCCTTGTGGATGCCATTGTGAAGTTCAAGCTCATTTCTCACATGAGGCCATTTCTCTCTTCCAACCTGTTTTCTCTACAACTGTTAACTGTGTGCTTCCTCTCTCTCTGAAAGGTAGAAGTAGGAAGGTTGTTCTTGACCTTTCCTCTTCCCCTCAGGACTCCGCCTTCTAGATAGCATTGTTTTAAAATTTCTATGGGCCTTATTGGTAGCTTACAATGGGCTGCTGATGTCTTGAGTATGTCTTTCTATCTCAGATACCAGGCTTTCTCCCTCCCCATTTCTATTATAGCATATCAATAGGGTCTTAAGTATGGGCAAACCTTCATTCACACCCCAGGTCTACCGCACTGGCATATCCGTGACTTGGGGTAAGATATTGAACTTCCTGGATTATATTATATTATCTGAATTTTACCTGGGGATGAAAATTATATCAAATCTCCAGCTCTGTCAGGTGCTGGTAGCTCAAACCTGTAATCCTATTTACTCAGGAGGCTGAGTTCTGAGGATCAGTGTTCAAAGCAATCTTGGGCAAGAAAGTCAGCAAGACTCTTATTTTTAATTAACAAACAAAAAGCCTGAAGTGGAGCTGTTGTACAGTGCTAGCCTTGATCAAAGAAACTCAGGGACAACACTCAGGCCTTGAGTTCAAGCCCTAAGACTAGCACCAAGGGGATAAAAAAGTATCTCTAGCTACTTGGAAATCCCAGCTTTCAAGATCCCAGTCAAAGCCAGCCTAGACAGAAAAGTGCATGAGACTCTTATCTCCAGTTAACCAGCAAAATGTTGGAAGTAGAGCAGTGGTTCAAATTATAGTGTCAGCCTTTAGTAGAAAAGGCTAAGAGATAGTACCCAGGCCATAAGTTCAAATCCCAAAACTGGCACAAAAATATAGAGAAAGCAAAGAAAAATGCAATTATAGCAAATATGTGAATTGTGAACCTTAGAGGGAAATCTTATAAGAAGAGCATTCAGTTGTAGTTTCTGTCTTTCCCCTTTTTCTCTTCCTGTTGCTCATCCTCCCTTACTTCTCATTTATTTATATGCTAAAGGGAGGGTTTAGACCAGAGATTCATAAGTCAAAGAAGAAGGAATGTGTTTGTCTTAATTTCTAGACATGTGAGGGAAAAAATACATTGAATCAAAGGAGGGCTTTTAATTGTTTGGTCCTTGAGCATGTGGTGTTTCTGCGAAGATAAAACAAATTGTGAAGAAATCCCGATTTGCTTTACAATATAATTACTTTTATGATAATCACTAAAATGATTCAGAAAGAAGAAAACAGGAATTGTTACATAACTTTCGAGTAGCCTCAATCGTGTCTAGGAAAGTGAGGTAAGAAGTAGAATACATTTGACAGCATTAGAGAATATTTATTATCATAGATATTATGTGAGAGTAACCTCGGCAGATATATCAGTCCCAGGCCAATTAGGAAAACAGCTTCTACCAGGTAGTTCAATACTGGGAATTTATTTTAGACAAGTACTTAACAAGGTGTTGATTAAAATACAGAGCCAGATGTTAATAATGCTACTTCTCCTAGGACTACAGGGACCCAAAGAAAATGTGGTGTGAGCAGAGGCCATGGCTCAGGGTGCCTGGAGTGCACTGGACCTACATAGAGGCTATCCCCAGAGAGATGAAGTGATGCTCAAATGGATTCCATGAAGGGAACCGGTGGGTGTTCACCCTCCTTCCAATTTCTTCAGCCATTTCCCCTCCTTGGTTGAGGTTAGCCAGAAATTAGTTGGCACAAGTACATCAGTAAGACACTGGAATTAAACAAAGAAAAGAAAAGGAAAATAAGGAAACAAGTGAATAGATCACACAGCAAGAATGAAAAGTGAAAGCTAATAAAATGCCCAAGGAGTTTAGAAGATTAGACTAATGGCTAAGTCTCCCTCTCCCTCTCTTGCTATCACTCTAGGTCTCCTCGCACTCTCCACCTCTGACTCCACTACTCCCTCTACATTTATCTCTATCTTACAGATTAAAAGAAGATGCTCTCCCTGTGGAAAAACAAGTCCTTCTTATTGATCAGGGTCTAATCAGGAGACAGTGAACCCTATTAGCATTGTGAACAAGGAAAACATAATATGAAGAAACTCCTGAAAAGGCATAAAAGCAGGATGTAAGGGGTAATAAATTGAAAAAAAATATGTGACCAAGAAAAAGAACTTGGGAACTTAGAGGGCAGTCCTTGATACTGCCCTCTGCCCAGATGACAAGGCAACAAAGTCCCTTTCAGTGTCCCTCCTGCCCTATCACAAACGAAAACTTTTAAAAAGGTGGTTTTGCTGAGAAGTGACAAATTAACAACTGGAAGATCTGCACAATCGTCACAATTTGGATTTTCAACGTTCAAGTTTAAATCTTTCTATCTTATTATTTAAGCCATCAGCTAGGCATAAAATTCGAGATGAACACAGATCTACACATTTGATTAAGGCTGCAGTGACAGTCAGTCACAAGTGAAGCTTTGGATATTCCATATGAATTTTGAAAGCCTCCACCTGGTATGTATGATTCATCACACCAAAAGGCTGCTAAATATGAGGTCTATCTTGATTGAATCAACAAGAGGAAATTCCCCTGTCTGTGGGCAGAATGCTCTAGTAGAAACTTAGGAAATTGCTTCCCTCTCCTTGTTGCTTATCTAAGTAAGATCCTTGCTTTCAGGTTCAGTGGAAGTCCCATCCTCTTTCTAGTCTGACATCACCTCTCTATGAACATAAATCTTTCTTATGGTGTTTTAAATTTCTTAGATTCCCTCTTTCTGTCTCTCTCTCTGTCTCTGTGTCTGCCTGCCTTTCTGTGTGTGTGTGTGTATGTGTGTGTGATTGCCAAATCAGTGTGTAGGTAATTGGCACTCTGAATTTATCGTGTCTGAGAAAACTTTATGCAGAAAGGAGTAACAACACTTCAGCCTAAGTTATATATTGAAGGTGATTTGAATTTTGATGACTGGAAAAGTAGCTCACACATGTATGGGAGAACATGGGAGGGTCTGTGTGTGTGTGTGTGTGTGTGTGTGTGTGTGTGTGTGTGTTGGTTATAGTGGTAAGTATTCCAACTGAAAACATAGTGCATGATGGGGAAGGGATATAGCCAACAAACAGACCAGATATCAATAAACAAATAAGAAGACAGGGTACGCAGGAAATGCCATGTATGTCAGAAATATTCATGTTCTCTTTTCCTGGTCAGAATTGAGATCTGGTACCTTGCATTTTAATGCCCCCAGGAGTGAACAAAGCACTCCTTTTTGATTAGCAGTAATCTCCATTCAGGAAATTATTTCCTTTTCCCCAGCACCTCAAGAAAATGCTGGTTCTCTTTGTACTGTTTGTCCTTGCTGAATGAGTGTGAGAGATGGAAGATCTCTCAGGGCATCTCTTCACCATCTTTTCAGAGTTGTATTGTTCGCAGCCTAATACAATCTTTTCCCATTACCTTTTGTCTGTTCTGTTTTTCTTTTTTTCTTATTTTGAGAGCGGAAGCTGCCTGCACTTAGTTAGACAGATTGTCCCTGACTAATAAATATTAGCATCAGGACCTGCTCCTGGGTACTTACCGATAATTTTAGTCTTTATTTATCTGAGACTGGCTATACCAAAATGTGCTTTCTTTGGTGTTATTCATTATCTTTCCTATTTTGGTTTGTTTGCTTAGGAATATTGCCTGGGACGGTGGATTGAAGTAATTGCCCCAAGCACTGTGTCTCAGCATTGCTGTAACTTGGAGATATGGTGTGCTTAAAAATAAAAATTTAACAAACCAAGGACCCATTTATATACTCCAACGTTACCCTGTCCAAAATTCCCATTGCAAAATAAGTTGAAATGCTCCTTTCTTGTCTCTCCTTCCTTTCTCTTCTCGTCAAATGCTTCCCGAGTATGTATTATATGACATTCATTCAGGAAAGTAAGTAAAATTCACCCATGAGCCCTGGGGAAAGTTTGTTATTTGAATACCTACTATTTTTTTGGGAGTCTTATGTAAGTTAACTCCCTTAATTTTCACAATTGGACCAGAGACAACATAGCTCTACAAATGAAGTTCAGAAAATGTAAGAATTGTTCACAAGAACCGTCAGAGGCTGCGCTAGATGCAGAATAACTCTTCCTAAAGTATTGTTTACTTTTTCATTGCCGTGGGCCACCTGTGGATAAGTGGTCAATGTCTCACTCCTCATGAGTTCTGTGGAGTACAGTGTCCTGGGAGAAAACTGAGGAACAAGCTGCTGGTGGAGCTCCTTTTTTTCAACTTTCTTTTGGGGGGAAGGTTGCCAAGAGGTCATTCCAGTGAGAGCAAATGGCCATTAGATAGATACACAATCACTTTGAAACAAGGATAGCTCCTCCCTGTATTTTCACTAGGTCTGGCAAGAACATAGTACCCCTGTTGGGGCTCAGGGGTGGGGATTGTTAGCGACTTGGAATCAGGTCATTTGATACATCTGCTCTGAAATGAAAAGGGTATGTAAGGAATGTCCAGTGCTCTGCCACCGGTAGTGCTGAACACAATCCAGGTTGGGGATCTTTACCATCTCTCCTTGTTCTGACTCTGATAAATAAATTCATATTCTCCCTCAGGCTTCACTCTTGATCTGTCAATGGGTAGCAATCACCTCTCTTAGTGATCATTTATTTCTTTTAGTTTATGATTGAAACCAAGAGAATGGAAACTCTGGGAGCCCCATTTCCAAAATAGATTTTGTAGAGCCTCATTTAAGAAAATCGATGCAATAGCATGTGCTCTCAGTAGAGCAAAAGCACACGGAAAGATTGACTGACCTGGTGTTTGTTAAATGAGTTGGGAATGCATTTCTTGTTCCTGTGTCCAGGGAGATAAAAAAATCATGTAGATTAAGTTATTGTTTTATTATAAGTGGACTAATAGCTGAGCCTCTATCCAAGCAATATAAACTACTAAAGAAAAATGGATTTCTCAGACAATTTCACACATCTTGAAAGTTGAGATTAAATTCCTAAAAAATGTATCAGTATGTTACACTATGATCTATGCTGGTACTTAGGTGAGTCCAATTAGTTTTCAAACTCTGAATGAATTATGATCATCAACATGGAACTTAATTCTAAAACATCTGATCACTAAGAAACAAAACCTCGCCACAGGTTTTAGAATGACATTTTTTTATCACAGCAGAGGTAAAAAAAAACCCATTATTAATATTATTGGCTTTTAGTCAATTCTGACAGAAATAAATTTAACCAACTTAGGCTAAAAAGGGGGAAAAAAAACTTGTGGTCATATATTCCTTAAATTAAACCTACCACTCTTCCTGGATTCCTTTCAACTCCATTTTCTGGGGGAGTAGTCAAGGATTTATTCAAAATCATGCAATGCCTAAAATAATCATTATTCCCTCTATTATAGGTGGCATTATATCCGGGGTCCTCTCACGTACAGGCCTGTCTGTCAAAGGGACCATTTTTCAGGCTCACAGTTCCCAAGACTCTGTCACTTTCTTACTTACAGAGGCCCAAAATGGAAACTATTTTTCTTTTCATTATGAGCTGTCACTTTTTCATCTTGGCAGTGCAATGATAGACTTTCATTCATCTTCTATATTACCTTTCCTGAAACCTCTGACACAGACTGACACAATGCAAAATGCAGGAGATCTCGCAGCATACGTTGGCAATTCTGAGGGAAGGCAGGCAGCTTGTCTTGCTTGGTTATTTTAAATATATATTGAAAATGCCGAGATTCTCCATGTGGTAGACTGGAAATGCTAATGTGCCACGCTCTGTTTTTACACGTCCTTATAATGTCTGCTCCCTGGCTTCAAATCAAAGTGAAGAGTTGGCAGAGGGCAGCAGAGTTGCCAAGCCTTTACCTGAGTGGAGGGCAAAAGTGAAAAGTGTGCTCAAAATCCATGAGGAAAAAAAAAGACAGGCAAGGGGAACAAGGGTTATAGTTTTCTCAATTCCTTCTAGGAGAGTTGAAGTGAACAATGTTTCCTCTGTATATATTGGGGTTTTCTATGGCCAAAATCAGTTCTTTGGTCCATCTTCCCCACCTTATGAGCCCAGACATTGAGTAGAAATGCAATAGTATCTCACTAGCCACCGTCAGTATCCAGATGCAGTTCAATGACTTTGTTCTCAAAAGGGGTGACCCAGAAGACTTCCTCACAGTGTAGGAGACCAAAGGTAGAGAAAAATGGAAAGAATAGCAAAACTCAGATCCAATTTGCTCCCACTACTCTCAGACTACACTGAATTTTTCTTCTACTAATTTATGGATTCAAATATCCAGTGTGTCAACAAGCCTTATATCACTTGGCTTCTGGAAAATGTAAAAGTAACATCTCATATTCTTGATAGTTACATTTCTCAAGGGAAGGTACTCTTGACATTTACATTTCTATAACACAAGCCTAATCATAAGAAAAGTTGTGAGAAGAAAAAGTTTGATATGCCCTGCTACACTTTCATTTGAGCCTAAGCATTTCATTGCTTAGTGCATTTATTTTTTTTGTGTGTGGGGGGTCGGTCATGGGGCTTGAACTCTGGGCCTGAACGCTGTCCCTCTGCTCTTCAGCTCAAGCTAGTGCTGTAATACTTGAGCCACAGCACCACTTCCGGTTTTCTGAGTGGTTTATTGGAGATAACAGTTTCGAGGACTTTCTTGCTTGGGCTGACTTTGAACCATAATCCTCAGATATCAGCCTCCTGAGTAGCTAGGATTATAAGCAGGAGTCTCTTGAATAACTAGGATTACAGGCATAAGCCACTGGCACCTGGCTTTAGTGCATTTTTTTTTGTAAATGAATGGACAGAACAGGGCCACATGAACAAGGGTAGGAACGGGGGTGGGAAGGAGGCAATGTCCTCATAGCCCATGTCTGTGAAGCTGGTTTCCCACTTGCTCTGAAACTCTAAAATCCGGTTGGCCAAAGCCCAGGCACATAAAATCATTCAAGTATTATCTTACCTTGAAATTTCACTTTCCTTTCACTGATATTTTGTTCTGCAAGTGGATTATAAGCTATTTGTGCTTAGAGTTTGGTTTCAGTTAGCATTATATCACAATTGCTTGGCAGAGTTCTTGCTGAATAAGTACTTGCAGATTAGAATCATAAATACTAAAAGGTTTGGATCAGACTAATCACTTAATTGTTTTCAATTCTGAGCTTAAATATGAGCCATAGGTGATGCTTTCTTTTCACCAGGGGAGTGCTTTAAAATTGGACTGCTTGTAGGCTGGGCATGTCCTTTTCTGTTCTTGTAACTCGCAATGTACTTTCTTCATGCATTTAGTATCACCTGTGACACAGTAACGCTCAGAGTTTGGGATTCCACAATTCCTCTTATACTAAGATCCCACAATTCATGGTGTTCTCTACTCTCTTCTTATCTTTGTTTTGAGCCTGGAAAAGAACACAGACATTTCTTTCATTTGCATGAAGAGCCTACCTCTCATTAAGCCCACATGGGAATCTAGCCCATATCATACGTGAATGTACAGCCATACTCTGTATATGGTTAAATATGGAGAAAGTGAAAGAGAAAATATTGAGGGACACCTGTTAGGCTTATGGTGATAGGGTGACATTAACAAAGAACGAGGTTCAAGTGAATAACAAGGCACTAGGGTCAAGAGAGGATGACAAAGCAAGAGGCTCCAGGACTGATATCTGGAAAAGATCAGTTCCCAACGTGGAACCGCCAGGATGATCTGTTTGGAAAAATGGCCAGAAATCTGATGTATACCATTGAGTGCAGATCTTCAAACATGGAGGAACCATGCAGAGGAACCACACAGAGAAACACAGCAGTGAATTTGAACACAGATAGATAAGCAGGAAGATATGATTCTCTCTGTTGGACTGAGATTAGTGATATTTCTGACTCATCCATTTAACCTTAATTCTTCCTTTTCTGACCCCTGACAACAATTACATCATTATCTCTCATTCTTATGAGCATATTATGCTATTTTTTTTATCATTTTGCATTTATTTCTTCATGGATTATTTAGCTCTATTGTTTAAATCTCCTCATTCTCAATCTCAGCTTTTCAAGTGTTCTTTTAGAAAAGAATCATAAAGTAATTCTACACTCCTTTCACTAGCCTACTTCTTCCTGCAGGACACCTTTTATGTTCTACATATTTCTAAATATCTTCTTCTGTTTTTGAGGATTAGTTTATTTTTCATTTTTTTCTTTTCACTAGCTCTCAAGTTCTCTTTTCTACCCAGCTGAGAATTCCCC
This sequence comes from Dipodomys ordii, assembly GCF_000151885.1. Taxonomy (NCBI): domain Eukaryota; kingdom Metazoa; phylum Chordata; class Mammalia; order Rodentia; family Heteromyidae; genus Dipodomys; species Dipodomys ordii. The sequence continues at coordinate 4,159,625 of NW_012267241.1, forward strand.
TCATTGGGCTGTTCCAAGGAGATACATGCTCCATACCTCTGTGCCAGGGACCTCCTTAATGCCCATGACCTGTTTCCCACAGGAATTCTATGGGTCATATCTTGCTGGATTATTAAAGCATCAGATCAAAGGTCTTTATGAAATGCTGCCTGCTGAATCTTTCTCTTAATAAATTCTCATGATAAGGATCTTGAAAAACCTTTCAGCAAAAATCTCAAATGTTTCTCTCTACAGAAGGGGTTTCTAGTGAATTTTGATTTTTTTATGTAATCCCTGTTAATGTTCTACAAAGATAATTCCTCAAACAAATATGTGACTTGTGTTGCTTTAAGCTTTTAAAAAACAGTAGTTATTTCCCCCTCATAATTCCTTAAACACTATTCATCAAGTTTAGTTTTGGAGGAAAACACAGATTGTAGTATGGGGTTTAAACTCAGTCTTGTGCTTGCTAGACTGGCACTATATCATTTGAGTCACACTTTCAGTCCTGTCTTTTGCCAGTTGTTTTGGAGATGAAGTCTAGAAAACATTTTTCTCTGGGATGACATCTAACAATCATCCTCCAGATTTTACAGAATTGGGGAGGAGGAATGTAGTTAATTTTGTTCTAGTACATTGTATCCATTCATTTTTCTTTCTTTCTACAAGTCTAAGCTCATCTATTACAGTCTGATGAGTTTTAAGCGTTCAGCTCTCTTTTTAAATTTAACACATGACTTGGCAGTTTGCACAGGAATTGACAGACACTTTAAATACATCAATAGAAATCTATTATTTTTAAAAAAGAAGTGGATTAATTTGCCTATAGTAAAACTGTCCTTTCTGCAGTATTGAAAGCCACTGAGAGATTGGGATAAGTGGTGGTATAATTTATCTGTTCACTGACAGTAGCTAAATCATCAGGATGCTTTAAATAAAAGAGGTCTGCATCTGTGCTCCTCACTTCTGGTCTAATCAGGAGACAATTATTTCATAGATAAGTCATTATTTTATAGGAAACATTTTATTTCCCAACATTTTCACTTAAGGCTTAAGTCTTACTCTTTTGGGGAGCTTTACCTGTTTATTTACCTCATGAAAACTCATCTCTTTATTTCTTTCTATAAAGTTTCTTTAACTTTTCCTTTTTCCTTCCTTTCTTCATACTCTGCCTGTCACCCTCTTTCTTCCCTCTTCTTTCTTTCTTCCTTCCTTCCTTCCTTTCTTTCTTTCTTTCTTTCTTTCTTTCTTTCTTTCTTTCTTTCTTTCTTTCTTTCTTTCTTTCTTTCTTCCT